>NC_064811.1:165635707-165786007 GCF_023721935.1 Panthera uncia | reverse complement strand
AGGTGGGGTTGGGGGGGGGGGTGGTAATAATGCAAAGACCCTAAAGCTGGAGCCTGCCTGCTCTGTTTCGAAAGTGGCAAGGCCTGTGCGGCTGGAGTTGAGTGACCCAGGAGGGTAGGACACGAGGTCATGAAGGACATGTGAGGGTCCCTTGAGGTCTTGGTAGATTGAACAGACTTGGCTTTTACTCTGAATGAGGTGGAAAGTGGCATGATATGGCACATTTTACCAGGATCTCTCTGGCTGTGTGTTGAGAACAGACTGGGGCAGGGGGGCAGTATAGAGGCAGGAGGATTGTTTAGGAGGCAATCATGAAATCCCAGAAGAGAGGATGCTAGATTGGAAGTGTGGTGAGAAGTGGTAACATTCTGGAGAAATTCTTTTTAATTATGATTTTGAAAAATATAACTACAACACTATTATCACGGCTTAAAAAATAACAACTATTGATATTATCAAGTATCTAGTTGACATATAGACATACCAGATTACCTCCTGAATTATTTTTACATGTGTGAGAAATGTCAGTGATAAAGCTGGATATTAGTTAAAGCAGTGAAAACACAGTTATTCAGTAACTACTGACAACAGGGAAAAGAGCTGAGTCCATTCTGATTTATGAAGAGGCAACTTGGCATTTTAAAGGGAGAATGAAGGCAAAGGGGCAAAACAGGGCCTCATGCTGAAAATTACAAAGGGTTGGTCACTGTCAATGTGATTAGGCCAGCAGTATCTGTTAGCTGGCAATTATGGAAGTTAGGAATCTATCCTCCCAGAGACTGGAAGACAGAAGCCCTCTTCTTCCTGATTATATTTCAAAGGAAGGCTTTCAGGTCCTTGGGACAGAGTTGGGAGTTAGAAAAGATATACATACATCTCAAAGGGACAGAGGAAGAATTCACAGTTGTAAGCCCTTTTTAGTGAGTACTCTAAGAAAAAGAGATGGGGCTGACGTCAGGTGTTAGCTGGAGCAAACAGCAGTTTTTGTTGTTGTTTTTTGTTTTGACAGCGCTGAGCTTTTCCCAACAGGAACTCAAAAGGCGCTGGGTTGTCTCAGGGATGAGGCCTTGAGATGTTACATGCCAAGTTAAAATTTGGTCAAGACTCTTAGGGCAGGGGTTTGAAGGGAGTGTTCATGCTGAGATTTTTCTGCAGTTCTCAGAATCCGTATCAGTTAAGGATTGTAACTGATTGACAGTTGTCTTAAATTTCTTTTAATCTATAGGGTCCTCCTTCATTTCTCTCTTTTTTCCCTTACAGTTTGTTGAAGAAATGGAGTCCTGTAGACACAATCAAGATTTTGCAGACTGGACTCTCTTGGGTGATTTTAATGTTTTTTGGGTCCCTGTATTTCCCCAAATTTGGTAGTTAGGGTTGAGTTGCCTAGTAGACATTCAAGAAGAAATGGGAGAGTGGCCAGTTGGATATAGGGCCGGGGGACAGGAGAGATCCAACTGGTGATAATAATTAAAAGTCCTAGACATAGTTCAAACCATGATCCTGGCTGTGATTGCTGAGGGGATGAGAGGACAGGAGAAACCCTCTAAGGCCTGAACCCTGGGCACTCCCATGTTTAGAGGTGGGGAGATGGTGAGGAGGGACTAGGAAGGGTGAGGAGCACATGCAACATGAGACAAGAAGGAACAGTTAGGGCAGTGACTCCAAAGCCAAGAAAAGAAGGTACATAAAGAAGGAAGGAGTGCTCAACTGTGTTAAATGTGGTAACAGATTCAGTCAAGTAAGGATTGCAAATTTACTATAAAGTTTGGTAAAGACGTCACTGGTGACTTTGAGAAGAGCTGATTGTTATGGGTTCAAGAGGGAATGGATGAGAGCAAGTGGAGACAAGTAAAGACAACTCTTTCAAGAAGTTTTACTGAAAAGGAAAGCAGAGGAAAAAGGTTAACTGGAGGCAAACACAACCTTGAAGGAAAATTTGTTGTTTTCAAGATGGATCCGTAAGAGCCTATTTGTATCCTGTGAAACTGGTCTCTGTTTTTTTAAAATTTTTTTAATGCTTATTTATTTTTGAGAGAGACAGAGTATGAGCGGGAAAGGGGCAGTGAGAGGGAGACACAGAATCTAAAGCAGGCTCCAGGCTCTGAGCTGTCAGCACAGAGCCAGACATGGGGCTCGAACTCACGAACCACGAGATCATGACCTGAGCTGAAGTCAGACGCTTAACCAACTGAGCCACCCAGGTGCCCCGAAACTGATCTAATAGAAGGGGAAATTGGGGTATTGTGTAGGGGGGGTTGCTGGAGCAATACCCTTGGAATAGGCACGAGGAGACGGAATTCAGTGGCCTAGTGAAGGGTATGGTCTCAGGGAGGAGCAAGACAGTTCATCCATAGTAACAGGAGGTGAGGCTGTAGACCCGGACACAGATGCAAACAGATCCATAGATGCTGTAGAGGGAACACGTGTTCTGAGTGCTTCTATTTTCTTAGTGCAGTAAGAGGCAGGGTCATCAGCTAAGAGTGAGAAGGGGAGAGGTACTGGAGGTTTGAGGACACAGGAATAGGGATTCACTGGTCCTCTCTGGGGAGTGAGGAAAGTTAAGTGGACAAGGAAAGTTGGTCTAAAAGTGAGATCATCAGCTTGGCTGGGTGTTTCTCCAGCCAAGTTTCAGCCCTCAGGGGAAATGCAGAGTAGGTAGAGCTTTCCATTTACCTAAAAGTGGGATTTTGTCCAATGAATAAGACAGGAGAGAGGGGCAAGGGCACTAAGAGTGTATGCAAGGAAGTGGTTATAACAACCACGCATGATATCTACACAGACAATTGAGGGTTTGCTTATGCAAGTGATGTGCCTTCGCAGTTCTTCTCTGTCACAATTGGGACCAGCAGTTGTTCAGTTATTCTTAAAGTAAGTTAAATAGATGTGACAGAGGCTGTTTGTCTTTCCTCAATATCCTGTTTCTTTCATGATCATGAACCTTAACTTTTAGGAGTGTATATGCTCATTCAAGACAAAGACCACATTTCTCAGCCTCCTTCAAGGCCAGGGGTGACTATGTCTCTACTTTCTGGACAAAGGTATATCATCATCAATATCATGACACAGCTCCCAGGAACCTCCCTAAAAGAACTGATACACACCCTGTCATCTGGCAAGGGGTGGGGGGTATGAACTTTTCATTTGTCTGGCTGCCTAGAATGGGGATGCAATGGCTAGAGCTCTGGTCTTCAACTGAGAACATGAGGATGAGGTCCACACCCTAGACACCATAGGGAGATAAGCTGGAGGAACCCTAGGCCGTTGGGACTTTGTGGAGCTGAGCTGCCATACCAGCTCAGACTGTGCATCTTTACAGTTTTATAAGTGAGAAATATAATTTTGTTTAAACTACTGTTTTGGGGGGGCTCTGTTTCTCATAGCTGATCTAATCTTAACTGATATTTTGGGCAACATTTGTAATGAAAGAAGCATAGCTATTTTAAATATTTTAGCATGACACTTATACATCTATCTTGCCTACACTTAATTCAACAGCACTTTTTATGGACTCACCTTTATTAAGTCTTCCCACAGCAGTTACCTTAGTTTAGAAATAAGAATTTTGTTTTAATGCTTATATTTCATCAGTTTATGTAAAACTTACTTACACATTTACCTTATTTTCATCAGAAACACTTTCTCTTAGCCCTCATACTTTATTAGTTTATACAACGTTTAACTGAATTACGTAATTACAACAGTGAACACAGCTGGCAAAAATGAGCTGAGTAAAACATGACTTTGGGGAGCATATAATCAATTGTGGGAGCAGTGTATTCTTCCCACATTAACCCTCTCTGATGTTTGATGGAGGGAGAGAAAGAACATTAGTTATCTATCCAGACAGCCAGTTGAGTACAGGTCAGATCTGCTACTTGGCATCTTTTAACATTTATATAGTTGTTGTTTTTTTTTTTGTTTGTTTGTTTTTTTTAAGTAGGCTTCATGCCCAGCATGGAGCCCAACACAGGGCTTGAACTCACAACCCTGAGATCAAGACCTGAGCTGAGATCAAGAGTCAGATGCCCAACCAACTGAGCCACCCAGGCACCTCCTACATTTATACAGTTTAACACAGAATCTTGACTATGCATTCAACTTTACAAGTGTGCGACCTCCTCTTATACACTGCTAATGGGCATGTGAATGGATAGGAGTACTCTGGAGGTATTGATCAAAGCCTTAAAAATGTTATAGAATTGGCTCAGCAAAGCCATTTTTAATAAAGGATCCTAAGAAAATAATTGAGGCATTTGCAAAAGAATTCCTGTGGTTATCTTGCCCTGGGGAAAGGTTTAAGAGCCATGCTCAGTACAGCTAGTTTTAAGTACTAACTGCGTTTTCATTTGGAATATACTGTGTTAAAGGAATGAATCAGTGAGAACTTTAACTTTGGATGGCAGCATGACATGGTCACAGAAAGCTTTTATTAAAATTTTGGGTCCTTGGGGCACCTGGGTTACTCAGTCAGTTAGGCATCCGACTTTGGCTCAGGTCATGAGCTCGTGGTTCATGGGTTTGAGCCCCGCATTGGGCTCTGTGCTGACAGCTCAAGAGACTTGCGGTCTCTTTCTCTATATTTATTTATTTAAATATAAATAAAAAAACTTAAAAAAATTTTTTTTTTAAATTTTGGATCCTGAAGCCAACTGTGGTAAATGCAGCTTACCAGCACTCAAGTGCCACCTGATTATCCGGGGTTAGAAAGGGAATACCACATTTCCCCAAATCTCTTGTGCTGGGGTTCTGGATGTGAATTAGATTCTACCAATTGAGATCTTAAAGGGGGAAGTGAAAGCCATCTTCACACTGCTTTGGCTGTTTTCTGATGCCAAAGCTGTGGAGTCTGATTCTTCTGTTTCTTTCACACCTAACATCTACTCTATCAGCAGACTAAGCTGGCTCTACCTTTGAAAGAACTATCTACAGTCCAAGTACTTACAGGCACATCCGCTATTCCCACCTTGGTCCACACCACAACCATCTGCTGCCTGGATGACTGGAGCAGTCTATGAATTGGTGTCACTGCTTCTACCTTTGCCTCAACACAGCAGCTGAAGTGAGCCTTTTAAAACTTAGACAACACTTGCCACAGTGAACCATTTCACTTACAATAAAACCAAACTCCTTACAGTGGCCTAAAGCCCTGGCTGACCTAGACTGCACACCCCACAACTCCTCTTCCACTGGTCTCCCGTGGTTTCAGCTCTAGCCAGCCTCCTTTACTGTTGCTGATTCTAGCTGTCCTCACTCCCTGATCCTGCCAGTTCACGTCCTCAAACGACACTTTCTCAACTTCCTATAACGTGTTGAGCTGCCACCTGTAGATTCCCCTTACCATTTTAAAAAAATTTCTAAGCACTTGTCACCTTCCAAGTACCATGCAACATACTTACTTATGCTTGTTGTCTGTCTCCCTCACCAAAATGAAAGTTCCAGCAGGACAGAGTTCTTTCTGTTTCACACTGATGTATCCTAAGCTACAACTGTATCTAGCACCCCAGAGGCACTCCATCTGTGTGGGTTTTTTTCTGCAGGTGTTTCAGGGTCCAGTCTTTCTCTCTGTGGCTCTTCAGAGGTGATTGAGACTGGGGATTTCGTGATCACTGGAATGTAGCATGCAGTGTGTTCTGTAACTCAACTGCTCTATGGCCAGATTCTCCACCCTCCTGACTATGGTGGAGGCTGTAGCTCCTCTGGTGGTCCCTTCTCTGGCGTTCTGATTCCTAGAGGCCCAACCTATTACTCCTCCAGCTTTCCAATGAGTCTATAAACACTTATTTTCCTGTATTAAACTTTTCTGCTTAGAATAATTGGAATGGTTTATACAATAAATTCAAAATGGGCAAAAGACCTAAATCTGAGACAGGAAACCATCAAAATCCTAGAGGAGAACACAGGCAGCAACCTCTTTGACCTTGGCTGAAGCAATTTCTTACTGGACACATCGCCAGAGGCAAGGGAAACAAAAGCAAAAATGAACTGTTGGGACTTCATCAAAAGAAAAAGCTTCTGCACAGCAAAGGAAACAATCAACAAAACTAAAAGGTAGGCTACAGAATGGGAGAAGATATTTGCAAATGACATATCTGATAAAGGGTTAGTATCCAAAATCTATAAAGAACTTAGCAAACTCAACACCCAAAAAACAAATAATCCAGTTAAGAAATGGGCAGAACACATGAACAGACACTCTTCCAAAGAAGACATCCAGATGGCCAACAGACACACGAAAAGATGTTCAACATCACTCATCATCAGGAAAATACAAATCAAAACCAAGATGAGATACCATCTCACACTGGTCAGAATGGCTAAAATTAACAACAAAAGAAACAACAGGTGTTGGTGAGGATACAGAAAAAGGAGAATTCTCTTACACTGTTGGTGGGAATGTAAATTGGTGCAGCCACTCTGAATAACAGTATGGAGGTTCCTCATAAAGTTAAAAATAGAACTACTCTACAATCCAGCAATTGCACTACTACTAGATATTCACCCAAAGGATACAAAAATACAGAGGGGTACATGCACCCTGATGTTTATCTACAGCATTATCTACAATAGCCAAAAGAGAGCCCAAATGTCCATCGACTGATGAATGGATAAAGAAAACGTGGTGTAAATATGCAATGGAATGTTACTCAGCCATCAAAAAGAATGAAAACTTGCCATCTGCAATGGCATAGATGGAGCTAGAGTATATTATGCTAAGTGAAATAAATCAGAGAAAGACAAATACCATATGATTTCACTCACACGTGGAATCTAAGAAAGAAAACAGATGAACATAAGGGCGGACGGGGGGAAGAAAGAGGGAAACAAACCACAAGACTCCTACAGATAGAGAACAAACCAAGAGTTGATAGAGGGAAGTGGGTAGGGGATGAACTAGATGGGTGATGGGTATTAAAGAGGGCACTTGTTATGATGAGCACTGGGTGTTGTATGGAAGTGATGAATCACTGAATCCTACTCTTGAAACTAATATTGTATTGTAGGTTAACCAAAAATTGGAAAAAAAGAATAATTGGAATGGTTTTTATTTTTCCACTGAACCCTGAAAAACACACAAGATACAGTTGTCAGGCCAATGATGATCAGGACTACATTTTTTTCTGACTAGATCTTAGATGTAAATGAGACAAATAGAAGAAAGCCCAACCCCTGCTTCAGTTCGTGTGGAGCTGGACCCATGACTGCTCTAATACAAAGGAAAGAAATGCTTCAGAAAAGTGAAGTCATAAGTTGGCCACACAGGGAGTTACTAGAGTTGGCATTCTCTCTCCATTTTTTCTGAGGATAACCCTGAGACCCAGCTGCACTCCAGTCCCTATCCTCTATTGGAGAACTTTGGCAGCTGAACCATGTCCAAGAGGAGCTGTTAATACCACATCTGTCATTAGCTACAGCCATCTGAAGAGGGCAAAAGCCTAAACCGTGACTGTCTTGCACTAGGATGGCGGTGGAAGCACTGGATGAACAGGCAATTGTGCATAATACCTTAGAATTAAGCCTCTTTTCCTTTTTTTTTTTTTTTTTTTATTTTTATAATTTTTTATTTTTTTATATATGAAATTTACTGTCAAATTGGTTTCCATACAACACCCAGTGCTCATCCGAGCCTCTTTTCCTTTAAAGAGCCAAGTGTTAAGTGATCAGTTCAACTGGACCATAGGGGTAGTCTAGGATTAAAAGATCCTGTCTTTAATTCGTTCAGCTAGCTCAGGCATATCTTTTTTTTTTTTTTTTAATGTTTATTTATTTTTGAGAGAGAGAGAGAAAGCACGAGCAGGGGAGGGGCAGAGAAAGAGGGGACACAGGATCTGAAGTGGGTTCCACACTGACAGCAGAGAACCATGAACTCACAAACCATGAGACCATGATCTGAGCGAAGTCGGACACTTAACTGACGGAGCCTCCCAGGCTCCCCTACCTCAGACGTATCTTAAGTAAAAGATGTTCATTAACAAAGAACTATATATACTTTCAAGCAAGATAATGCACATAAGACAGTATAATGTTTATATCATCATCCAGAATATACACAATTTTAGAGTCTGAAAGAGCGTGTACTAAAATGTTAAGTGGTTTATTTAGAAGAAAAGGTAATTAAACATTTAAAAAATTCTACCTAGATGTACTTCAACTCTATCATTGCTGCTTTTTCCCTACTAACAAAACTCTGTCTCAGGTAACAGGATGCCAAAGGCCAGGAGACAAACTGATCTATCCATCCCTCTTGGTCAGTGCCCCATCCTAGGGTAGTTATGTGGCCCAGCTGTCAGAGACACAGGGGCAAGTCTCTTTGGGCCTCTGAAGGAACTTCCTCCCTAAGAGCACAATGAGGAGAAAGTTCCTTTACTGCTGTTTACTTTGCTTCTTGCTGTGTCTTTGGACGGTTATTTGAAGAAATGACATTGTGTAGCAGCCACTTTGCAGTACTAAGGCTAGCAAAACCAAAGGATCTGAGAAAAATCTTGATAACGTTTTGGCTGCCGCCCAAGTCTGGAGCCATTTATCTCTAGACTTCTCCTTACAGGTGATAACATCCTTATTGCTTATGTCACTGTCCGCCCAGTTTCCTGTCACACTTGTGCCAATCTCATTCTGCAAGAAACACTTTTCTGTCTGGCAACAAATAAATGCTTTATGGTGCTCGCTTCAGCAGCACATATACAAATAAACGCTTTATGTTCACTCTAATTGAAAAACAACCCTATTAAAAGTCTACTATGACCTCATTTTTATAGAAAGCGAGTAAAACTGAACTTAGGAAGGGTAACCAATTTTCCCCAAAGTTACTGGTGGAATTGAATTAAAACCCAACCCTGACTGTAAAGCCTACAGTGTCACTTACAGTTAAAAAATGAAAAAGTCTATAGCTCTCTCTTTTAGAATCGTAACAAAATGCCTACACGCAGATGCAGATAGTAATAAATTTGCATGCATTTGCACTCACACCTATGAACTTGACTCTAGGCTTTTTACTCTCCTTATTTGCATGTATTTGTTGGTAGAAATGTATACTTCAGAGGCTTGGTCAAGAAAGTAGACTTGGGGGGGCGCCTGGGTGGCTTAGTCGGTTAAATGTCTGACTTTGGCTCAGGTCATAACCTCACAGTTCATGGGTTCAAGCCCCATGTTGGGCTTTGTGCTGACAGCTCAGAGCCTGGAGCCTGCTTGGGATTCTGTGTCTCCCTCTCTCTCCTTCCCCGGCTAGCACTCTGTCTCTCAAAAATAAATAAACATTAAAAAAAAATTTTTTTAAAAGAAAGTAGACCTGGTGTGCCTGGGTGGCTCAGTTGGTTGAGCATCCCACTCTTGATTTCGGCTCAGGTCATGATCCCAGGGTCATGGGATTGGGCCTGTGTCGGGCTCTGCACTGAGTGTGGAGTCTGCTTGGGATTCTCCCTCTCTCCCTGCCCCTCTCCCTCACTTGCACATGCTCTCTAAAATTAAAAAAACAGACTTGCTTCACCTTTTTCCACACTTTCACTGATGACCTCCAATCTGTACACCAGGGATATAGAGACAGGTCACGGGGACTCTGATGCAGGATCATAATATTCAATCCCTAAGATACTTGAAATGAATAATGCAAGAGTGGTACACACTCTTCCTCAAGCTTTCTTAGAAGTCAAAGAGCTAAAGACTGCAAGATACCAAACAGCTAAGGAGGCAGGGCCTTTGAGTTAGCCCAAAAAAGCAGAAGATTTTTTGAACCAAAGAAACAGAAGAGAAACAGAATTACAAGAGGCCCACTGGCAGTGCATTAGCTATCTAAAAGACAGCACTGAAGCCCAGAGAACAAAAACTCAGCGTTAGACGAAACAGAACTTTCATGGTATATGCCTCCACAGAAGACTTCTGTCCCTTATAATGAAGACACCAGAGCAACACTACCAACAGAGCTCATGTGACCTCTTAGCTACAGAAGGGGCAATGTTCAATCACCCCTCATACCTGCTGGCTAGGCAGTTTGAGGGGCTCAGGACAGGAAAACCCCAGCTGTCACGAATAAAAAACAGACTTGAGGGACAGAAAGGTGAGACCAAAGGAAGGTATATCCATCCAAAACCTCTGGGACCACCTAAAAGTCAGGAGGAGGCACTCTTATGAGCCTGTGTGGTCCATCGCTGTTCCAGAGGTGGTTGGCTAAGCTCCCAACTTGGGACCATGATGTCACCCAAGGGTAACTGTAGGGTGCTGGAAGGAGTCTCTGACTTTACCTCTGGTATAGCCTATAGCTAGCACCTCACTACAGTGAACAGGGAGCTGTGACATCAGCATCTAACAACCACAGACACTGCTGCGAGCAGCCTTCCCTAATCCCAAAGATGTCTCCTACCACTCCTACCAGCCTGTGGACAAGGGAAGAGAAGCTGCTCCTCCAGAAACTACACACTGGAAGGATCAAGAGTGTAATGACCTGGTACAAGAAACAAGATCACAGACCCATGAACTCAAAGGCCATTGTGGCCAGCTGGGATTGAGATGCAGATCTGGTGACGGTAGGACAGGAGGTAGAAGGGGGCCTCTCAAATTCAAAGCTTTGAAGTGGGAGGTCATCTGTCAAGTGTCAAAGAGGCGGCTCTTCAATAAATCCTAATTTCTGTCTTATCAGAGGTTGTTCTTCAGCAGTATTTGAGTGTGGTTATAATTCTGAGTGGTCACAGGATTCTGTTGGGAAATATTTAAATGGAAGTCAAAAGAGTACTGCTACTTATTGGAGGAGTTGGGGGGATAGGGGAGAGGAGTTGAGGGATAGAAGGAAGGAGTCCCGGGACCATGATGTCACCCAAAGGCAAGTGTAGAGAGCTGGGAGGAGTCTCTGACTTCACCTCTGGTAGAACCTTTGGCTTGCAACTCACCACAGTGAACAGGCAGCACTTAACTGCTCAGGAGAAAATGAGCAGAGAAGGGCCTGAACCTATACCGTGAGAGCCTCAGGGCCCAAGGGGGGATGGGAGGTGCAGCAGGAAGGCAGAGATACAGCAGCTCTATTCACTTCTCTCAAGAGATTCTTGAAACCTCTATTTTGTTTGAAAACAGACTCAGGCAAAGGGAAGGAAACTAACATTTATTGAGTGCCTACTGTGTATATCTGGCCTTGTGCAAGGAATTTTCATTTACAACATTCCATTTAATCCTCACACCAACCCTGTGAGGTAGGTATTATCCTCATTTTTGTCCTATGAGGAGTATGAGGCTCAGAAAGGTTAGGTAGTTTGTCCAAGGTCACACAGCTAGTAACTGATGGAACTGGGACTGCACACTGAGTCCCAGACTCAAAAATTCCCTGCTCTCTCTCCAACACGGTTTCTTGGGAAGGAGGAGGGAGCAAAAGCAGCAGCAGTCTTTACGCTTCCTACCCTGAGAACAAGACAGTCAGCAAGAGAAGGAGACTGGGCTTTCCCACAGACCCTCCCCTCTCTACCAGGGGAGGGTGCAGTCATTTGAAGAGATAAGACATAAATACAAAAATAAATAGAAGGGACAAGCCCCCCAGCAGCGAGGATGTGCAGGATCCATGCTGTGGGAACGCCACTGTGCCATTCACAGCTGCTGTGGGAGGGAGCCACGTGGGCCCTATGGGGAAAACTGGGACAATGGCCGCCAAAGGCTGGAGTGGGTGGGCTAAACAGGCCCCTTCTGGGTCGCACAGATTTGAGAACAAAACGTCTGGAGCAGGCAGCAGCCGTGGGCACAGTCACCATCATCCTCCATCTGCTCATTTTACCGGTGTTTGTGATCCAAGAGGGACTCAAAATCGGGGGAACATACAAGTTTGTGCTTTATGTGTCCCAGGACTGTCATCTCACCCGTCCTACTGTCTCCAAGGCCCACGGACACCAGCTCCTGCCAACCAACAGAGACAGTGAGGAGAAACAAACCAAACAGCTCATTACTCAGTCCTATGATTCTCATGTGATAATCCCCAACCCCTACAGGCTCTCACCTGCAGAAAGGAGCAGGTGGTTCCCATCGTTACATCTAGAGTCACCTTGCCCAGGAGGAGCTGCACCTTCCCTGACTTGCGGATGAGCAGCTTGCCAACCTGACCCTCTGTCAGGTCAGCCAGGGTACAAGCATTCTCTGCCAGCCTGGCTTCCTGTGGAGAGAATCAGGAGATGGACACTGGGTAAGGAGCCGCTTCCTCCATCCTTCATGGATGAAACCTTTTCTTTTTTTTTTTTTTATTTTTAAAAAAAAAATTTTTTTTAACGTTTATTTATTTTTGAGACAGAGAGAGACAGAGCATGAACGGGGGAGGAGCAGAGAGAGAGGGAGACACAGAATCGGAAGCAGGCTCCAGGCTCTGAGCCATCAGCCCAGAGCCCGACGCGGGGCTCGAACTCACGGACCGTGAGATCGTGACCTGAGCTGAAGTCGGACGCTTAACCGACTGAGCCACCCAGGCGCCCCTGGATGAAACCTTTTCTAAAGGAAGGCAGCAGCAGCAAAGGTTAGAATGAGCTCCTCAAGAAGGCCTTTTCCCAAGGCTGCCTGTTGTTGGCTGAACGACAAAACCCAAAGCAAACAGATGAACGAATGGACAAAATATTCATAATTGCTGACATTTTCTCATTCGTACATGTTTAAAATATTTCATTGTAAAAAGTAAACACGTGTAATTGGGGTTGAAGTACAAAGCCTCAAGCCCCTCATGGGTAGAAAGAACAAATGTGTATTATTTTGGCATTTCAGCTTGGGTGGCACACTTTTGCTTCCCCAACAGGTTGCTGTTTCCCTTCCTGGTCCCCCCGCATTTTCACAGAACTCACTCCTGAGCATACCCGGTCTTTCTCCTGCTTTATAACCACCATCTGTCCATCCTCGCTCTGCACTTCGGTCTTGATAGGCTTGATGTCCTGGGTAGGCGGCTGACCAGGGAGTGTGTCTGGCAGCTGAAGAAACAGCAACTCTTCATCCTGGGTGAGGCTCAGCTCCCTGAGCAGCTCTGCCACAGATACGTCCTTTGGAAGGCTCGGGGTCTTTCTGGCTGTTCTGGGAGGAACCTTCATCTTGGCCTCCTCCTCCTCATCCCGGGGCTCCTCTTTCACTGCCCAAGATAACAAATGGAAGAGCTATCAAGTGGCCACTCTCTACGTCCTCTCATTGTACCCATCCCTTCATCCTCGTCTGCTTCACTGTCACTCAGCTAGGAAGCTGGAGGGTTATGGTTATGAAGAAGGACCCAGGAGTTGTAGGACTTACCTAAAAAGGATTATCTGAGGCTGACCCACAGATCCATGGCAGCATGAACCCTCTGCGAGTGAGAACCCTCTCTGTAAGGTCATGTATTTTACAGCTAGAACGTGGGGGAGGGGGATCTGCTTATTAGTCTGGGAGGTTCATTCCTAAGGAGGATTCAGGTGAGGGGGGGCATCCACAGGAAAGGAGAGGAGACGTTAATGGACACAGAGTACCTCTCACAGCAGGTACATCCACCTCCATGTCCTCTTCCTTGGGGCCACCCAGCCAAGGCTTAACATCTGGTTCTTCATTCTCTTCCTTGAAAAGCCATCCTGAGTGAGCCAGCGGCAGCTGAACAGGCATGTTTCGAGTGTCATTCCTCAGCCCAGGGTCATCGATGAACTACCAGAGAAGAGACAGGGGGTCACGTGGTCTGGCTAGCATACACACAGGTGGACTGCAGCCCACCTCAGCCTTTTCTAACTGAAGATTCCTCCTGCTCACAGGCTTCCAGGACATCAGAGAGTTCTGCCACCAAGCTCGGCCCCCCAGAAGCCCATTCCTCCCAGTCTGCCGGTACCTACATCATCCTTCTCCAGCATGCGCAGGATCTGTTTCGTTTCTTCATCTGTCTCCCTCTTCTCTTTTTTGATGTTGATGATATGAGAGGGCCCCATGTCTGACACATCCACTGTCTTATCCCAGTTCCCTGCAGGAAATCACTCAGTTCACCAAGGGTACAGAAGAGGCCAACAGCAAGGAAAACTAAACTAGGAGCAAGGTAATTTTACTGCCCTTGCCCTTCTCTCAGGCAGTCTGAACTGAAATCCACTGATTCCTTCCTCCCGGAACCCCAGCAGCTTGGTACCCTTTTTCTTCATCATTTCAGCTGGGCCCTGCTCAAAGATGGAGTGGGACTGGATCACTTCTGGGCGGCCCCGCCCCCGTCCATGCCCCTCTCGCTGCCGGTCTCTATCCCTGTCACGCTTCTCCTTCTTGATGGTTACTTCTTCCTTGGGCCTAGAAAAGAAAATGGATTAAGGAGAACCACTCATTCACTCCCCCTCAAAGAATTGGTCTTACTTCCTCACACCACTCTGCTCCTCCACCTGAGTGGATAAGTAGAGAGCCAGTAACTGTATCAGAAACAGAACCCAATCCTAAGTTTAGCTAGTATCTTTTCTACTTGATGGGGCAGCGCCCTTTCAGTTTGCTTTGCTTTACCTTCTTGCTTGAGACGAACTGTATTAGAATTATAACTCAAACGTTGAATTACAGAGACTGCCCCCAATGTGGACTTTTTACAATTGCCTGAAAGCAAAAGGTTGTAATACAAAAGAACATAAGTGAAAACCTGATACATCTTTGTCTAAACTAATGGCTCTCAACTCCAGCTGTAAAAAAATAATCACTGTTGCATTGCAAAAAAGTTAAATCACCATTTCTAGAAATGGATTTCTAGGCATCAGTATTTTTTTAAAACTTGCACATTAGAATCACATGGAGCCAGGGTTGAAAATCACTAGTGAAAAAAACTAAATATGCACATTTAGATGTCTGAGCCACATACCTAGTTATTTCCCAAAAGACCGAAATTCAGAGCAAGTAAATAAGTGGAAAGTTTTTAGAAGGCCCAGCTACTTACTCTTCCTTGATTTTCCGACTGATGATATTTGGGGTGAAGGTTTTCTGAAAGTAAAATATGGGAGTCACTGATTTGGTAAGTTCTGATCCCAAAGTACAGAGAAAAATGACAACTCTCAAAGGCATCTTGTATGGACCAAGACTACCACTCTACATTCCACACTGTTGCCAGTGATTTACAGAGACATACATGTACTTAAGAGGGAAGAACAGCATGTCATGATAACAGTGGGCTTACGGAACAGTATACCAAAAACCATTAAGCTAGCAGCCTCAGCTTCTGCCCTCTGAAAAGAGAGCCCTCGGGATTTCTAAAACTTATTTATCTAATCTCACTTCTTGTCCTCAAACAGCTATAGAAACCATTGAGTATCACAGGAAAGAGGTCTAGCAGCAAGGCTCAAGTAGGAAGTAGGCCAGCACTCACAAACGGATGATAGCCTTAGACTGCCACCAGCATTTCCCAATGCAAACAAGTCTTCAAAAACTGGCTGCTTTATGCTTGTTATCCACCCCACCCCCCAATTTCAGGGGTATCCCTACATCTACAGTCATAAACACAACAGAAAAGGTCACAGAGCCTCTTATGCTGTGCCTAGGATTCATTACACTCTAGATAAAAGTTTGCCCCTTAGGATCCACGGCCAATTCGGAACTCTAAAACTGCAGGCAAAATTTATGCCTGCTGGCTTCCATGGTTTCTTAAAGGTGTCTAAAACATATAAAAAAGGTAAATAAACAATGCTCAAGTTGCTTGGGAACTAGTTAGGATTTTCGGCCCTTCAGCCATCTCTGAGAAACACGTCAACATCTTGTACCCTGTATCTAGACTTAAAGGTAGGGCAGGCTCCCTAGAATTTGTTGGCCAAAGTCTGGGGACAAGATTTGTTAGGCCCAAAGCCACGCCTGGCACAAGGCAGGCCCTACGTGAACATCGGTAGAACCCCAGGTCCTGGAATTCAAGGTAGTTGGGTTTCTTTAGAAAGGTGCCATCGGGTACCTTCTTAACTCCTCCGAGGGTGAGGTCCCTGGAGCGGATGGAGGGAAGACGACCTGGGGTAAGTGGAGGGGCCGGCCTCCGCCCGATAAGCCCCCGGGCCCCAGAGAGGAGGGGTCTGGGCCCTCCCGGACTACTCGGCTCGCCTGCGGCGTTTCCTTGCGACATGTTGCCTGGGAGAAGAGGATGAAAGGGGCAGCAAAGTCACTCGAGGGGGCGGACACGCGGACCCTGGGCGGAACCCTGCCCACGTGGCTACCCGCCCCCCCAGTCAGTGCGTCCCTCCCTTTCCACGTGGCAAGACTCCCCGGACCACCCACTTAGAGAGCTTGGCTAGCCCTCTGCCCAGGACCCGGGTCAGGCACGAGGCTGAGACGCACCCCAGCGCCCCCGAGCTGTGGCTCCACACCAGGTGCGTCCCGACTTCACCTCCGACGCGGCCCGCAGGTGGCCCTGAGTCTCTCCGCCCGGCGGAAGTCTGCGTGGCAGGGTCCGGGCGCCGCCATCTTGCCGCGGGGCGGAAGTGAGGTCGGTGGGCGGGGCCGGGCCACAGTATTTATCCGGCGGCGCCTCGCTCCCCTCCGCCTTCTCTTCCCGGTTCTTCCCGGAGTCGGGAAAAGCTGGGTTGAGAGGGCGAAAAAGGAAGAGGGGTGTAGGTTACCCTGCGGTGCCGCGTTCGGGGGTCTTGGCCAGCGGCGAGTGGGTAGACGCGTCCAGCTCAGGGTCCGGGGGTCTTGGCACGGCACGACCCAATATGGGGATTTGCCGTGGCGGAGCCTCTGGGAGCAGTAGGGTCGCGGCTCCGGACAGGGCGAGGGGCCGAGAGCGAGATCCGCACTCAGAGTTGAGGATCCCTGGGTCCGGCCGAGTTGCGGCTGCGGGCTCGATGATGACCTTGGAGTGGTCATTGTACTCTGGGCTCCGGCCTCGCCCTCGCTTGGGGGGTGTCCCTTCCCCGGATTCCTGGTGGGGTCCTGTAGTTGGGGCTGTGGGCGCAGCGCTAGGGCAGCTGTGGCGGACTCTTGTTCCAAGCCCGGAACCTGAAAAACGAAGGTTGATCGACTGGGAGGCAAGAATTTAAAGAACTTTTATGATGGTTCCAGCATTTGTAATTTAATATAAAAAAGATGACTTTACTGTTCTTCTCCCCACCCCCAAACCATGTAAAAATCACTTAATACTGCAGAAAGTTTGAGGGAAGGAAAACATTTCTGTTACAATTCCACATAGAATACTACTTTTAAAACTTCTGTAAAATATTACAATCCCTTTCATAGAGCTGTCATATTGTACTACAATTTTGAATCCTTCCTTTTGAAATAACATTTCTTTGTTGCTGCATCAAATAACTGATGTAATTCTCAATGGCTATGTCATGATTTGCCTATTTTCCTATTTGGACGCTTAGGTTGCCCCCCACCCCCACCCCCGTAAATAATGCTGTGGTGAACATCTGGTGCATCTAATGTTTTTTCTTCTTTTGGATTATATTCGTAGGACTACCTTTTTTTTTTTTTTTTTTTTTTAAATGTTTATTTACTTATTTTAAGAGGAAGAGAGCTGAAGCAGGGGAGAGGCAGAGGGAGAGGGAGAAAGAGAGAATCCCAGTCAGGCCCTGTGCTGTCAGCACACAGCTGGAGATCAGGACCTGAGCTGAAATCAAGAGTCCTATGCTTAACCAATTGAGCCACCCAGGCACCCCTCCATAGGACAACTTTTCAGACTTGTGATAACTGGCCAAAAGAAGATGTACTCTTTTTTTTAAAAAAATAAATTGAGATAGTAGGTATACATGTGGTTTTAAGAAATAATAACAGAGGTCTCAAGTTTCCCCCAATAGAAACATACCGCAAATAGTATAATAGTATAATATCACAACCAGAATATTGACATTGGTACAGTGGAAATATAAGACATTTCCATCCCTCCAAGGAGCCTTTTTGTTGCCTTTTTATAGCCACACCTCCCTCCTTCCGCCCACACTAATCTGTTCTTCACTTTTATACTTTTGTTATTTCAAAAGTAGAACTCATTCAAAAATGGAATCATACAGTATGTGACTTCTGGGGATGGCTTTTTTCACTCAGCATAATTCCCTGGAGATTACCCAAATTGTTGCATGTATCACTAGTTCGTTCCTTTCTATTGCTGAGTATATATGGTTTGTTTAACCGTTTGCTCTTTTTAAAAAAGTTTTTTAATGTTTTTTTTTATTCTTGAGAGACAGAACATGAGTGGGGGAGGGGCAGAGAGAGAGGGAGACAGAATCTGAAGCAGGCTCTAGGCTCTTGAGTTGTCAGCACAGAGCCTGACACGGGACTCAAACCCACTAACTGTGAGATCATGACCTGAGCTGAAGTCAGACACTTAAACGACTGAGTCACCCAGGTGCCCCTAACTATTTGCTCTTTGAAAGACATCTGGGTTGTTTCTGGTTTTTGGCTATTACAAATAAAGCTGCTGTGAACACATATGTACAAGTTTTTGTATAAACATAAATTTTCAAAAACAACAACAACACACACACACACACATTAAGGGGCACCTGGGTGGCTCAGCCAATTGAGCATCAGACTTCAGCTCAGGTCACGACCTCATGGGTTCAAACCCTACATCAGGCTCACTGCTGTCAGCACAGAGCTGACTTCGGATCCTCTGTCCTCTCTTTCTCTGCCCCTTCCCTGCTCATGCTTTCTCCCTCAAAAAATAAATAAGTAAGTAAATAAATAAAAATTTTCATTTCTCTGAGATAAATGCCCATGAGTGCAATTATTTGGTTGAATGGTAGCATATGCTTAGTTTTATAAGAAACTGCCAAACTATTTCCACAATGGCTATACCATTTTGAACATTGTACATTTTATAGTTCTTCATCTGTATTGCTGAATTGTTTTCAAAGAGGGTCATGCTGGGGCACCTGGGTGGCTCAGTCGGTTGAGCGTCTGACTTCAGCTCAGGTCATGATCTCTGGTCTGTGAGTTCGAGCCCCGCGTCGGGCTCCATGCTGACAGCTCAGAGCCTGGAGCCTGCTTTGGATTCTGTGTCTCCCTCTCTCTCTGACCCTCCCCCATTCATGCTCTGTCTCTCTCTGTCTCAAAAATAAATAAATGTTAAAAAAAATTTTTTTTTAAAAAGGGTCATGCTAATATGCATTACCACTAGGAATGTAGAGTACATAAAATATATAATGTTTTGCCACATACTTTTAAAAAAATGTTTTATTTGTTTTTTGAGAGAGACAGCACGAACAGAGGTAGAGGCACAGAAAGAGTGGGACATAGGATCCAAAGCGGGCTCTGCGATAACAGGCTGACAGCAGTGAACCTGATGCAGAGCTCGAACTCATGAACCATGAGCCTGAGCCTAAGTCGGATGCTCAATTGACTGAGCCACCCAGGAGCCTTTTGAGTATGGGCTGTTAAGATTTTAAACTTTTTTGCCAATTTCTCAATATGTTAATATTAAATTAATATTTTTTAGGTCAGTTTCTAACCAGACTTTTTTCAACTTCTTTTCTCCATATTGGTTTTATGATAACTAAACCCAACCAAAGGAAGACTCTTCCTGTCTCCTATAGAGCTATACACAGTAGCCCTTACCTTCTGACTAGAGCACTAGATGAAGTTGCTTTGATTTCTCTGGGCTCTGAGGTCAGAGACATTTTAGTATCTCCTAGGTATTTTGTTTCTTGTTTTGTTTTTTACAAAGATACTTATCCATTGCAGAAAATTTGGAAAATTTTAACAAGCACCCAGAAGAAAATGAAAGTCATCTGTTATACGCTTGAAGTATTAAAACAAGTATTTATTACTTGTAGTAATAAAACAAAGTTGTTTTTCTATGCATGTAGATTTTTTAAATGTTTTTATTATTTTATATTAGAGAGAGAAAAAGTGAGAGTGGGGGAGGAGCAGAGAGAGGGAGAGAGAGGATCTAAAGTGGCTCTGTGCTGACAGCAGAGAGCCCAACGTGGGGCTTAAACCCACAAACTGTGAGGTCATGACCTGAGCCCAAGTTGGATGCCAAACCAATCAAGCCACCCAGACGCCCCTATGCATGTAGATTTTTTTAAATTGAGGTGTTTTACATATGGTTCTAAAAGCTGCTTTTTTTCCATCTTAACAATATATTATAAACATTTTTTGAGTTACTGAATATTCTTCTAAATTGTAATGTTTTTTATTTTAGAGAGCGAGGGAGAGAGAAAGAGAGCCAGTGCACGTGGGGGAGAGGGGCAGAGGGAGAAAGAGAGAAAGAGAGGGAGACAGACTCTCAAGCAGGTTCCACATCCAGTGCAGAGCCCGACATGGGGCTTAATCCACGACCCTGGGATCATGATCTGAGCTGGAACCAAGAGTTGGATGCTCAATGGACTGAGCCACCTAGCGCCCCTACCTTATAGTTTTTATTAGCTAAATAGTACTCCACATTGTTATCTTGCACCATAATTTAACCAGTTTCCTTCCTGCAATGCTGATTGGATTTCCACAAAATTTTTCACCCCAACAGGACAAGAGAAGAAAGCCTTCTATCTTTAATATTTTGGGGCTTGCTTCCTAACAACAATTACTGTAATTTCCCATTAAGAATATTCTCCAGTGTTCCCTCTAATTAGACTAATATACTTTTGGCACCATTCTCCTTTCTTTATTTACTCTAACACCTCCCTCTCCATTTTCTTTCAAACAGTGTACATTCTTTTATCTAGCCTCAAAAGAAACTTGTAAATCGTTACCAGCTGAACCCCATGTCATTGCATCTGTGGTTCTAGCGATCTTATTAATAACATTTTATTTCTACCTATTTCATAGTAAAGGCAATAATCTCATTCTTGTCTGATAATGAAATTAATAAACTCAAGAGCAAATACAGTTTTTTTGGTCTAATGCAGAATTCAGAAGGTATAAACATTCTGTCAAAAGCCTATTTCTATGAATTCTCGGTGGGCATTGGAAATACTAAATGAATAAGAAACTGTTTTGGATGTGTGTCTGTAGAATAAAAGGAATGTGTGGTATGAAGATGCTATCCAAGTTCAAGCCATTGCATGTTCTCTATGAGTAATTTACCCTAATTTGTTTGCATCATTTTGCAGACCATTATTTGCTGGTTCGTCCTCAGGTCTTTGACCTCTGTGCATTGGAGAGCTCAGGATTCAGTCCTCAGACCCCGTCCCTTTTTTCTCTATACTTACTCTTTTGGCAATGGTTCAGTTTCTCAGCTTCAACCCCTGTGATAAATGCTGATGACTCCCCACTGCTTATCTCAGCATGGACCTCTCTGAACTCCAGATGTGCATCTCTGCCTAGCCCACCCTTCCACCTGCATATCTGCGAGCCATCTCAAACCTGTGTCCATACCCAAACTTTTTAAGGTTTATTTATTATTATTTTTTTAATGTTGATTTATTTTTGACAGAAAGAGGCAGAACACAAGTGAAGGAGGGGCAGAGAGAGAGGCAGACACAATCCAAAGCTCTAGTATCTGAGCTGTCAGCATGGAGCCAGATGCTGGGCTTGAACCCACAAACCGTGAGATCGTGACCTGAGCTGATGTCGGATGCTCAGCCAGCTGAGCCACCCAGGTGCCCCTAAATTTTATTTTTATTTAAGTAATCTTTACACCCAACATGGGGCTTGAACTCATGACTCCAAGATCAAGAGTCCCATGCTCTACCAACTGAGCCAGCCAGGTGCCTCTCACACCCAAACTTTTGATGTTCCTCAACTACATAGAACAATTTTTTAATGTTTATTTATTTTTGAGGGAGAGAGAGAGAGAGAGAGGTGTAGGGGCAGAGGCGGGGGGGGGGGGGGGGGAGGAAGGGAGACACAGAATCTGAAACAGGCTCCAGGCTCTGAGCTGTCAGCACAGAGCCTGACACAGGGCTCGGACTCAGGAACCACGAGGTCATGACCTGGGCCAAAGACAGCCGCTTAACCAACTGAGCCACCCAGGTGCCCCTCCTCCTCAAACTACTTTAAAGTGTTCCCCATCTCCATACACGGCAACTCCATCCCTCTAGCAGTTCAAGTAAAAAATTTTGCAATTATTCTTCACTCCTCTCTCTCGTGTGACACATCTAGTATGTCAGCTTTTCCAGATCTATCCCGAATCTTACCACTTCTTACCACCTTCACTGACATCCCACCCTGGGCCTGGCCATCATTTTTTTTTTTTTTTTTTTTTGCTGTGATTATTTAAAACAAATTTTTTTATGTTTGTTTATTTTTGAGAGAGAGGCAGAGGGGCAGAGAGAGAGGGAGACACAGGATCTGAAGCAGGCTCTACAGGAGAGTCAATGCAGGGCTCATACTCATGAGCTGTGAGATCATGGCCTGAACCAAAGTCAAACTGCTTAACCAACTGAGCCACCCAGATGCCTCTGCTGTCACCATTTTAATAACTTCCTAACTGGCCTCCCTGTTTTCACCTGGGCCCCCTCCATCTAGTCTCAATGTAGCATAATTAACATATTTCACATTAGGTCACATCTCTGCTCTAAACTTCCCAGCGGCTTCCCATTTCAGAGTAAAAACCAAAGAATTTAAACTGGCCTACACAGCCCTACGTAATCTATCCCTCCACCCACCATCTCTCTGTCCTTAACTCCTACCACACGCCCCCCCACTCACTCTGCTCTAGTTGCACTGGTCCCCTTGCTGTATCTGAAACAATCTGGTGTGTTTCCTCTTCTGGGCTTCTGCACCTGCTACCTGGAATGCCCTTCCCCCACATAATTCTGCATAGCTCCCCTCCTCTCTTCAGTCAGGTTTTTTATCCCAGAGTCACTTTTTCAAGGAAGCCTTCTCTGATAGCATTATTAAATATTGTAACCTCCCCCACGACATTCTCTTTCCCTATTTACGGACTTCTTTTTCTCTATAGCACTATATTTTCTCTAATATATTTAATATATTTTCTCTAATAGACTGTAGAGTTTGTCTGTCCGTCTCCCCCCCCACACACACCAGAAAGTAAGCCCCATGAGAGCAGAGATTTTTCCCCTTCTTCCACTACAGTATACTAATTGCCAGAAACAGTGTCTCACACAGAGTAAGCACCCAATAAATTAAAAAAAAAAATTTAATGTTTTATTTACTTTTGAGGGAGAGAGAGAGAGAGAGAGAGAATGAGCGGGAGAGGGGCGGAGAGAGGGAGACACAGAATCCATGAAGCAGGCTCCAGGCTCTGAACTGTCAGCGCAGAGCCCGATGTGGGGCTTGAACCCGTGAACCACGAGGTCATGACCTGAGCAGGAGTCAGATCTTAACCGACTGAGCCACCCAGGCACCCCCAATAAATTTTTGTTAAATGAATGAATGAATTCCAGTTTGTGTTGAGACCAAGTAGCAAATCCAGATGTGCGCTGGAGAAATAAGGGTGGATTGTTTTCTGGTGGATTGTATCAGTGATTTAACTTTAGCACCATTGATGTAAGAGCTATCTTTGCATTGTGTGTCTGTATGTCTTCTCTATAGGTTCTCTGTATGCAAGTCGCTTCATAGAGTAAGTAGGTAAGCAGCAAATAGTGAGTGGAGGGAAGCCTTTGCAGCATGGCAGCAGTTTCTGTACACACTATGTCAAGACTTGTCCC
Organism: Panthera uncia; assembly: GCF_023721935.1. NCBI lineage: Eukaryota > Metazoa > Chordata > Mammalia > Carnivora > Felidae > Panthera > Panthera uncia. The sequence continues at coordinate 165,762,569 of NC_064811.1, read as the reverse complement.
TGGTATCTTGCCAGGAAGTGCCCAATGGTATTCCATAGCTTCTACATTGTGCTTGTCCTCTCGGATGTAACTCAGTGGTTATTCCAGGACCATGGATTCATCATATTAGTCTTTTCACTTCTTATTTTGGTTGTGATTCTTTCTTCATTGCTTGTGGTCTTTTGTCCCTTGAAGTCCCTTTTGCCCCTCCAACATTTCATTAGTGTCTCTCCTGTAGCTTTTTCAGTGTCCTTAAATATAATTCAGCATTTTCCCAGTCTTAAAATTATAAAGTCTTTAAGTAAAAAACAGCTAAAGAACTTTAAACGTTCAATGTGGTGAAGATTGTAAGAGGTCTAAACATAATTTCAAAACAATAAAGTAAATAAGCACTGAGAAATCCACACAGTTTTTATAAATAGTCACTGCCCACTCCTGTCATTGCCAACACATGTCAATGAACAAAGTTGTTTTTATGAGCTGTCTGGATGTGTTTGCATTCATTGGCCCTGAGATCTCCACACTTAGTTCAACCATGGGGAAATACACGTAAACATTTTCAGTCTTTAAAATGCACAAATAATATTAAGACTTAAATCTTTTTTCCTTACGGCCTCTATCTATTGCCTCAGACTCTATTTGCTCTGTGTCCTACCATGAACAACCCAGCCTTTGCAGTCAGACCTGAATTTGAATCTAGTTTTACTTCTTATGAACTGAGTCTCATTTCCCACCACCAACCACTTCAAGATGAGACTGAAAGATCCACCTCTCAAGGTTGTTGTGAGAATCCCGTGCCTAGGGTCTTGGTACTTAAATGCTTTTGTTATCATTGGAATCATACTTTAGATATACTATTAAATATGGAAACTTCCAAGCATGCACAAAAATGCCGAGAATAGTTTATTGGACCTCCAAGGACCCAGCTTCAACAATTATCTACCCATGCCAATCTTGTTTCATCTGTCCGTCCCGTGTCCCCCTTCCCCCTGATTATTTTGAAATAGATCACAGATATCATGTCATTCATCTGTAAATATTATAGTAGGTATCTCTGAAGGACACATTCTTTTTAAAAATAACCATAAAATCTTATTATCAGAATATCATTCCTAAAAACTATCAAATACCCCCTTAGTATTCAAATTGCCCGATTGTCACATGGGGTTTGTTTTTGAACAGTTTAAGTCAGTAGCCAAATAAGGTCCATACCCTTTAATATTTTATTGGAAATACAATTAAGGTATGGGAAGAGTTTTGCCATAAGAATGTGCATTGTAGGGGCACCCGGGTGGCTCAGTTGGCTAAGCGACTGACTTCGGCTCAGGTCATGATTTCATGGTTTGTGGGCTCGAGCCCCATGCTGGGCTCTGTGCTGACAGCTCAGAGCCTGGAGCCTGCTTCGGATTCTGTGTCTCCCTCTCCTCTTTGTGCTCTCTTTCTCAAAAATAAATAAATGTTAAAAAAAATTTTTTAAATAAAAAGAAGAATGCGCATTGTAGTGTTGTTTAGAATGGAGAAAAATAAAATAATCATAGAAGAATAGGGGATTGGCTCCAAAAAAAGGGTATGTGACCTGACAATAGAACATACACAGCAGTTTAAAACAATACTGTAGAAAGACTATGTATTGAACAGAAAAGGTATTGGTGAGTGAAAAAAGCAGGTTATAAAACAGTATTCACACTTTCTATTTTTGTTAATAAAATATATATCTCATATGCCTATTTCGAATGGTGGGGGGAATGAATGATTTTAATTCTCTCCTAAATTTTAGAATTAAAATTTCTCATCATTCTATAGTGATCATGTATTACTTGTGTAATAAAAAGTTGTTAAAAATAAAAATGCAGCAAAAGCGCATTTTGGTGGTTGTTTGGTTTCATACAGAGTTACTTATATTTGGCTTGTTAAGCTTCATTCTTACCATATGTTTTCTCATGTGATCTGCAGAGAAGTCCTCAGAGGCAAGAAGAAGCAGAAGCCCTGAGAGGCTTTGTGCCTCCACCTCATGCTAGCACATAGCTCCACAAAAGCGCATTCATACAGCTGTTGTTCACGCTTGGGACACATGATCTCATGCGGTCTCCACATGCCATCCCGGGAAGGTGGGAGGCAGAGGTGTGCTGGGACTCATCTTCCTTTTAAGGGGAGAACCGAGTCACAGAGAACATGACTTTTCCTCACACCGCCTCTCAGGTTAGCTGTAGGGCCAGGTTTTGGTCCAGATGTTTGGTGCTGGCCATAACCATGAGATTACGTTTTGCATCTCTTCGGGATTGCAACATTTCAGTGTAGGTGTGCAAGAGGCGGGACCTACCTCTGTTTGGCGAAGGGAGTGCTTAATCCTGTCTCAATGTAACACACCGCACTGCATTCTGTGGTTCAGGATCTGACCCAACTTGCTCAAATTCTCCACACCCATTTAGGGAAGGATTGGCTTCTGCTTGTCTTTGCTTTCTGTGCAATATTCACATTCTGTCCACTGTCACCTTCTCTAACCTTTACTGCCTGCTGATGTCCGCAGCCCCCAGGTCCTGTGCACTCAGCTCATGTCTTCTGTGGCACTCTGAAGCCTGCATGGTCTGTCTGCTGCCCCTGCACCAAGCCCTCCCCACCCCCACCATGCTCCTGCTTCCATGGTCCCTTCTTGGCCATGCTCCACCTGTATTCAAGCTGGTTCGGACTTCTTCTCTGAATCCTTATCTGTACCTTGCAATTTAGTTGTATATTTCTTGTTCTCTATGTCCACCCTTTTCCCCCTAAAAGACTGTGGGCTCCTTGCAGGTAGACATTGTCAATAATGATGACAATGATAACAGTTCTGATAGGTGACTGGGCCCTTCTGGTGTACAGGCCCACAGCTTAGTGATTTACATAATTTCTCACTCAGTGATGGCAGTGTTTATAATGTCACTTGACAGATGAAGAAATCAAAGCTCTGAGAGATTGAGTAACTCATCCAAGATCACTCAGCTAGAAAGTGAGAGAACAAGAATTTTAATTGTGTCTGTTTAATTGTAAAGCCCATGCTTTTCCACACTGCACACTCTTTGTCACTGTTGGTTGCTTGATTCAAATTTCCTTGGGTGTTCTTCACAGTGGCATCCCTGGAGTTTTCCTTTGGTGGTAGCAAAGCCTCCTGTCAATAAGAGAGCAGATAGTACTCTCCCTGGCCCAGATGGTTGGCTGGGATGAGAATATTCCAGGCTCTCTGTGTGTTCTTCCCACCCCATTTCTTGCCTCTGCACACCCTTCACTGCCCAACAACTCCTCTCTCTTGTCCCTTTCCCCAGGGACACCTAAGCAGCCAGAGGACTCTCCCTAGACAACTGGGAATCCCTGGGACTGCAGGTCTAATGCGTTTTGATAGAGTTGGTAAAAAAAAAAAAAAAAAAAAAAAAAAAATAGAGCCATGGATCAGCCTAAGTCCCTGAGGAGAGAATCCAGACTGAAGACAAACCAACCTCCCCTACACCGCCCCCACATCCCCCATCTGGACCCTTTCCCTTCAAGGCTCCCCTTCCCTTCCCCCAGTCAGAATCCCTGTTTAGGGGCTCCCAAGCCTTTGAGCACAGCTCCACCCCTCTCCCAGCACCTAAAGTTTGGGGGCTGCATTCAAGTGAGAGATTTCCAAGTAGGGGTGTGTTAGAGGGACTTCTTCTGAGGGCAGCTTGTCCTGGAAAAACAAGGAAAAGAGTGGCAGCCACCGCTGCTATCTCTGAGGACATCACCGTAGCTTCCCAGGAGACCCTCTGCCCTTTCCCCTCCCACACCAGCCCAGGAGAGCGAGCGAGCAGAGCGATCAGGGACCGAGCTTGCTTATCGTCACCTGACGCTGGGCAGCCACTGATCCCATTGGTGGAGCCAGATTCAGTCTGGCTCTCTCGTTCTTTCTCGCCTTCTCTGCCTCTCTCTCTCTCCTCCACGCTGCTTTGATTTCGCTCTTGCCTCTCCTTGCGCTTGGCTGGGAACATCGCCTCTCTGGGGGCAGCAGCAGTGCGCTGCAGAGCCGGCAGGAGCTGCCTGCCGGGGCATGGAAGAAGCCTCTTTGGCAGCCTCGAGAGGAGCGAGAGGAGAGCGAGCGCGCCTCTGTCTGTGACCCAGGCGTCGCCGCTGCCCCTCTCCCTGGGGAGCACATCCACACAGAGGTCTCTCCCTTCCCTCCCTTCCAGGTCTTCCTCTGCAGAGCCCAGTGGAGCCAGGTGAGTGCCCTTTCTCCCCAGAGCATCCTGCTCTCAATTCTGAGAGGGACTCAGGTGGCAAGGGGCTAGGAGGTGGGGGCACCAGGGGCCTGCCACTGCCCACGGTACCCACCTGGATTGCCATGGCCAACGACCTTGTCCCCTGTTCCCCTGTTCCCCAGGGCCTTGGCAAAGAGGTTAACCCCCGGATCCAGTCCCCGGGGCACCACAGTCAGTCACCCCGTGACCATTCTGCTGCAGTCAGCGATGCCAACAGGGACAGTGGGGTGGGGAGAGACTTCCCTCTGGCTTGTGGGTGGCTTTTCTGGATGGGCATGGGCAAGGGGTATCCGTGTGCACGGCATGTATGCATGCTTGCGAGGAGCCTGGAGGTTTGCTTGCGTAGATAGTTCTGTATGTACACGCCTGTGCTCATGTGTGGGTCTCCACTGCTGTGTGGCATGTTTAGGAACATACGTTTCTTGTACATGTGAGGTACGTGTGTGTGGGGGGGGGGTCACTTATCTGAGTAGCCTTTGGGTTATGTGGGCGGGGGCAGTGTGAGGCAGTATATTTATGGGGTGGACATATCATTTGTCATGTGTGTGGGAGTACATGTTGAGGGAGGGAATGCGTGCAACCAAAGCATTTCTATGTGGGGAGGGGCGACTCCAGAGCAGAAAGGGATAGGTAGGTGGAGAGTGTGGGCAGAAGCCACTGGCTGTGGGCAGCGCCTTATAGGTGTGCAAACCTGTTGGCACGGGAAGGATCAGGGCTGGCAGAGTGTGGCTAGAGACAAACCACATTTCCATAGTTGGGGTCTTTGAGCCTGGGGAAGACTTGAGAGAGAATATCAGAATATGGGCAGAGGTTGACGTGCGTGTGAATACACATGTGTGTGCAAGCAGGCATATGGGTTGTATGCCTTCTGTGGAGGTAGGACGCGCCTGTGGCTTTCTCTTCCCCCCAAATATAGCTTGTGAGAATGTGTGCCTGTATATGTGTGTGCGTGAGCCTATGAACTTGAACATGTGTGGGTCTGTATGGAGGTGACAGCTTGTAGAGGGGAAACTGTGGGACATTCTTAGAATGTGGAACGTGGCGGAGGCACCCGAGTGCGTAGGTGAGTGAGTGGGACCGAGAATGTCCGAGGAGGTGTGTGCAGCCCGTGTGCGGCAGGTGTGGGCGGGCACATTCAGTATATGTGTGCGTGTGTGTATACGTGGGCACGCACACATGTGCCTACCTGTGTGTGGGTGTGTAAATGCTTGTCTTGGCAGTGTGGGTGTTTCTCAGGTCCTGTCTCAACCTGTCCCTCACACGCTGACCTTCCCCAGTCACTTGGACCTGGAGAACTGGGGCTCACACCCACCCTCGGTCCACCCTGCTTTGCTGTTCTCCCGAGTGTCACTCACGACCACTCTCTCAAACTAGCATGGAGGAGTAATGTCAGCTTTTCTAGAACTGTAGAAAGAAAGGATGAGCCAGGTCCTGGAGATGCACCGCCTCCCCTTGCAAAGATGGCTGCCCCGTCTCTGGAGGAGACTCTGAAGAGAGGAGTATTGAGGAATAGGTGTCCATATGTGGGGTAGGCATAGACTGAATCCCCTGTGGATGGGAGGTGGTGGCTCAGGCCCTTTCTAGCATGGGATTGTGTCTGTGTTGGTGTGTTGTGTTGGTGCATGTGTGTGTGTGTGTGTGTGTGTGTGTGTGTGTATGTGTGTATGTGGGTGCATGTGGGTGCATGCGTGTGTCTCCCTGGGGAGCTTCTCACAGGGAGCCCAGAGGATAGCAACTCCCCACGTCCCCACATCTGTCCCCATGAATCGCAAACTGGTTTATTATCATCCAGTTGTTTACCAATCCTATTCTGTTTTATTTTTGGGTGGACCTGGTAGCACCCCCATGCTTGTTTACTGTAGGATTCTCTGTGCACAAGCCACCGGCATTTGGCTGGACTTCACAACAGGCAGGCTCACGCTTTAGGGTAAGAAGCTCAAATGAAACAAGGGCTCAGGGGACACCCTGGAATAGGTAAAAGCCATCACCCATATCCTTCACCCCGTGCCTGCCACTCAGGCAGCCCACGGATGAATTTAGAGGTATCAGGCTCCACGACAGGCTTAATTGACAGGAGAGTGTGGGTTGGATCTTCTGGAAGCTATAAATAGAAGTACCTGCTTTCGAAGGCACAAGGTACCCTTACCCTTAGCACCTGGGCAAAGAGAAGAGAAGACGCAGAAGGGGAGAAAAGGAAACCACATTCCAGAAAGCTGAGGTGTGCTTGGACGGGGCTTGAGAAGGAACCAGGAAAGCCTGAGCTTCACTGGGCACTAAGCAAATGCCTGGGAGCAAGTCCAACCCACATTCATGTTCTTGTCCCAGAGACAGTCTCTCCCCACTCCCTCTCCCTTCCCCACCCTGTTTCCCAGACCTCATGAGCCAGGCCACAGTCAAGGACAGTGTCAGATCTTCCTAGCAAAAGCACAGGTGAGTGACAGTGCTATGGTCCTTTCATACCTGGAAGAGCAGCCGGGGCAGAAAAAGCAAAGGTGAGAGAAGAGGAAGGTGAGAGAAAATGCAGTTACTTGAAAGGGAAGGATAGAAGGAAGAAAAATAAGTAGCAATAAAACCATGTGCACCTATGCATATACACATGCCACACATGTCACACACACACGCACACGCACACACGAGGGGACACAACCTTGGCTTAATGATAAAGAGTTTGAGCTCTGGAGTCAGATGTGAATTCCAATCATTTTCTAGGCTGTGTGACCTTTGGCATCTTGGTACCTCCCCACCTCAGTTAACCCATCTGTAAAATGGGGATAGGGACCCCTGAGTGGCTCAGTCAGTTAAGCATCCGACTCTTTATCTCAGGGGCTTGAGTTCAAGCCCCACATTGGGCTCCGTGCTGGGCATGAAGCCTACTTTAGAAACAAATAAATAAAATAAAATGGGGGGCAATAAGAGTACCTGCCTATTGTGAGGTTTGCACGATATGATGCTTATGCAGTTATTATTACCACACAGATGCCCGAGGAAAATGTCAAAGGTAAAACCAATTATTTAAACAAGTCAAGCAACAGAGGATCAGCTGAAAGGAGAGAGTGATAGTTGAAAAGTTATGGGTGAAAGAAGAGCTGTGTCCCACGCTGCCCCCTCCCGCCACCAGTGTATCCAAGGGCATCTCCGTGGCATTTGTCCTCCTAGCCCTGCATCTTGGTGACCCTCCCTGAGTCACCCCTAGAGACGAGGGCAGCCCAAGCCGGAGCGACCTGTCACCCTTGGCCTCTCGGCTGCCAGTGCCCTCTGCCTGCCTCAACCCTCACACCAGTCTCCTCCGTGGGTGCTTCCTGTCTCTCCTATGCCTCGCACAGCTCTCTCCACCCCCACCCCCTTTCTCTTTTCACGCCTGCTGGCTGAGAGCCCCCCTCCTCGGTTCCATCTGCTGCAAATCTGTCCTGCCTGGCGTCTGCAGCATTCCCACTGCCTTTGCCACCTGTCAGGTGCGTCTGCTCAGCAGACCCCTCTGAGGAGAGCCAAGAACCCCCCAGGGGGGACACCCCATCCCACCTTTGGTCTTATCCCTCCACCATGCAATCTTCCCATGCAATCTTCCCATCAGATTGGATGAGGCAGGTGTAATCAGTGGATTATCCCCAAGGTTCCAATTTGCAAGAGATGTTGGGAGCAAGACATTCCAGAAAATTCAGTGGCAGGGAGAAAGCTGCTAATTCTTCCTCTCCCATCAGTCCCCAAAGGAGCCAAGCCACAGGGGAGCATGGAGCTGCTGTCCACGCCCCACAGCATCGAGGTCAACAACATCACCTGTGACTCCTTCCGCATCTCCTGGGCCATGGAGAACAGTGACCTGGAGAGGGTCACCCATTACTTCATTGACCTTAACAAGAAGGAGAATAAGAACTCCAACAAGTTCAAGCACCGGGTGAGTGGAGGGTGTGCAGAGGGCCTCTTGTTTACACCCCTCCTTAAAGGGAGCAGGGTGATGGAATGCTTGTGGGTGATCATCAGGAGTCAGAGAAGCCTGGTTCAGATTACCCTGTGTAATCTTAGGAAAGTTCTTTAGCCTCTCTGAGCCCAAGTTCCTTCACTGGTAAAAAGGGAATAACAATGCCAGCCCCCGCAGGCTTGTGAGAGGCTTTGGTGAGGTAATGTTTGCGTGGTGTCTGGCTTGGGGCCCAGCCACCATGGACACCATTATCGGCATCATGACTGGGCTTCAGACGGATCAGGAAAACCTGGGCGGGGGGGGGGGGGGGGGGGGGGGGGGGGGGGGGGGGGGGCGGGGGGCGCGGGGGGGGGGGGGGGGCACAGACATCACACCTGGGGCTGGTGTCTCAGGATCCAACAAAGCCCCCGACTCAGGAAGCAGCTTTGTTGTTGACTGTGTGGGCCACTCGGACCATGGGCAGAGGTGGGGCCCTTTGCTTGGTCCTCAAGGACGCCTCTTAGGCCCCTGTGATCCTCTCTGGCCCTGGCCCTCTGGCTTACTAGTGTGGCTGGGTTTAAGAAAGAAACATGAGAGAGTCCTCCGCTGGCTGGAGTGTCCTTTCCCTGGGTCAGAGCAGTGTGGGGGTGGGCGGGAGGAAGGCTCCCACCTTCTCAAGCTGGCAGAGATGAAGGGGGAAGAGTGAGGTGGGAAGGAGCTGGTTCCCACGACGACCGTATCATGTGGGTTACTCACCCTCTCTCTCTTTGGAACTGGCTCTCCCGATCTGGGTGTCTTTTGGCAGGCCAGTTGCCACGGTGACGTGAATGTTCAACACCACCCCCTTAACCCTCCCCCCCCAAAGAATAAGGATATTTTCCCTTCCTCCCTGGCTCTCAGCATTTGCCGTTGCCGTGGAGACGGCACTGCAGTGTGCAGAGCTCTCGAAGTCTCCCTCGAAAACGGAGGTCTCACCGCCCTCAACTTTTCGGCCTCCACCCCAGTGGCCTTTCTCCCTAGTTCCCAAGAGAGTGGGTGTCAGGGGGCATTGATGAGGGGTGGAGGCTGGGGGCTATCAATATGGCCTTCCCAATGGCCACTGCTTACTTCCTCAGGAAAATGATGGCCAGGGCACCAAGCCATTGAATCTTGGAGACTTTGGCCCTCCTCAGGTGGCCCAGGTGCCAATCTGGGGAGTGTGAGGTCTGGCAGAATGCCAAGATTGGACGTGACTCCCAGTTTGACTCTTGGCTCTCCGTCTGTATCCCATTTCTCAGGATGTCCCCACCAAGCTTGTGGCCAAGGCCGTGCCACTGCCCATGACAGTGAGAGGCCACTGGTTCCTGAGCCCCCGCACAGAGTACAGCGTGGCCGTGCAGACCGCCGTAAAGCAGAGTGATGGAGAGTACCTGGTGTCCGGCTGGAGCGAGACAGTCGAGTTCTGCACTGGGGGTGAGGCCCTGCTGTCCCGCTGCTTTAGCACATCTGGCTTAGTTGTGATCTTACCTCAGCACACACTTAGGAACACCTGCCGTATACAGGCTCTATGCTCAGGCTGTCAGGGAGATACTCATGGATGAGCCTCGCCCCTGCCCGCAACAAACCTGCAGTCTGACACAGGAGGCAGATGTGAGCCCTGCTAATCATGTTGACAATACCATTCCCGTACAGGCATGGAGTTACTTTTCTGGCTTGGGGCAAGCATGTTTTTCTGAACTGTAGTAAAATGCACACCAACACAAAATTTCCCATTTTAACCATTGTTAAATGTATAGCTCAGTAGTATTAAGTACGTTCACACTGGTGTGCCACTGACCTCCAGAACTATTTCAACTTCCCAAACCGAAACTCTAACCCCATTAAACAGCAGCTCTCCCTTCCCTCCTCACTCCAGTCCCTGGCAACCACCATTCCACTTTCTGGGTCTGTAAATTTGACTACTGTTGGTACTTCACGTGAGGGGAATCACAGTATTTGTCCTTCTGCAACTGGCTTATTTTGCTCAGCATAATGTCCCCAAGATTCATCCACGTTGAGCATATGTCAAAACGTCCTTCCTCTACAAGGCTGAACAATTGTATGTGCGGACTACACATTGTTCATCCATCATCGGTAGATGGATACTCAGTAGGTCATCACATTTGCTTGTCTTGAGGCTCCACTTAGCCTGGAAAATGACCCCTGTTCAGTGGTCCTGCAAACCTCTTAGCAGAATTCAGTTGGCAAATTCCAGCATGAATAAACACCAGGCTTATGTGTACTTGGTCGTGGATGACCCACGATCTGCCCCACAATATTCCATTCCTTTGGTGTCCACAGTGAGAATTGCTCCAGATCTCTCTCTGTCACAAGGAAGGGGCAGGGAACATTCTTAGCCCCGGGCCTCTGAAGCTGCTGGTTCCATCCTCTGCCAAGGCCTATGCCCCAAGTCTCCTTGACATGCCATTCTCTTTTGAGTGGTGCTTTTTCTTAGCTCGGCTGCAAAACCCCACTCTCTGGAGGTGCTCCCACTCCTTGTGGGGAAAGCCTCTGGGTTTACCCCAGAACTCCACACGTGGTGGAAGTTTAATTCAAACTGGGGAGTTGGGGATGGCTGCAGTCCAGTCCACACTACTCTTGCCAAACCCAGCACCCTGGCCAGGGCTACATCAGCAAGGAGGAAAGGGCACCTTTTTCTAATTTGTACAAAGGCTCTGTCTTGGCTAGCAGCCGCCCTGCCTGGGCCCCAGGGCCCCAGACTCTGATCCTGGCCCTGGGAGGTGTCCAATCTTACCATCCTGTTTCCAGCCTTCCCTGCTTCTCCTGGGATGCAGATGCACTCACTGCCTCAGACCCTGGTCCGGCTAACTATTCACTTCAGTGCTCTGTGATCTCCTCATGAGCCCCCACCTGTAATTTCCACTGGCTTCCATAGCCTTCTGCCTGCTGGGTTTGAGTTCTCCCTAGAGGACCTCAAATTCTCCCCTCTCAATCCTTCCTTTGCTTGCTGGTCCTCTTCACATGAGGATAGCTAGTGATTACAGCTCCTGGGGTCCCCAGTATGATTGTCTAACTGGGCAGCCCCTGCCCCTTTCTGACTCAGAGCCCTGAGCCTCTGGCAGCGAGGGTGCAGAGGTGCACCCAGCTGTCCATGTTCCCAGCTGGGCCACCTGGCCTGTTCCTATGTGGTCCAAGGTGCTGTAACTCTTTGGTATCCCCTGTTGCTCTGAGGACAGTTGTGGGCTGGCGTTCAATGTGCACAGTGGGTGAGTGTGGGAGGCTGTGATGCTCAGTCTGGCCCTGGGCTTACCAGCCTGGACTCTTGCAGACTATGCCAAGGAACACCTGGCCCAGCTGCAGGAGAAGGCCGAACAGATCGCAGGCCGCATGCTCCGCTTCTCTGTCTTCTACCGCAACCACCACAAGGAGTACTTCCAGCATGCCAGGTACGGCATGGCCCCTAGCAGGGCCTGGGTCTCTCCTTCCTCTCCTGGCTCTGCTTTGCCCACACAGCCCTGGCTGTCTGACATCACCCCCACCTTGTCATTGCCAGACCAGAGTCCCCATGGCATCTTATCACAGGCTGGCTCTGGGGGGGGGGGGGGGGGGGGGGGGCTGGCTGTTTGGGATTGGGCTCCAAGGAAGGAGAGGACTCTCCTTGGGATGGGGCTGCCTGGGGGAACCATGCTAACTGGCCTGGGTGAACGAGATCTCGGGTTTGTTCCTCCTTTGGGACAGTTCCTTTCACTGGGTTCTAATGCCAAGGGTCAGCCATCTCTCCAGTTCAAGCCCTGGGTCCCTGGGGGAGGTGGTGAGGGTAGCACAGAGTGACAGGTTTCCATGCATGAAGGGTCATTGTTTTCAAACTGTGTGCTGGATAGCCTGGAGGCTCCAGGAAGCTATCTCAGGGCACTTTGGTGGGGGGGAGGGGGGTACTGACGGGTTGTTGAAGAAATCAGGCTGAGTCTTGGTGGGCCCCACACCTATCATTCAGCTGGAGCATCTTCAATTTTATTGCCTATGGACCGCCTATGTATAATTTCCTTCGGGGAAGAAAGAGAGGGGCTCTGTAGTCCAGAAATATTCAATCCAATTGATGATCTGGTCCAACCCACTCAGCCTACAGAGGGAGAGCCTGAAGCCCAGAAAGCCAGTAAGTCACTAGTTACTTGAGACTTCCAGGACCAGGCAAGGGTGAGGCTGGGTCTGGGGCTGCCCATCCTCCCCAGGCCTGCTGACACTGCTCCAAGACATTGTCCTTCTAAGGCTGGACTAGGGCAAGCTGCTACTCTTACTGTCTTTGTCATTGTATTCAGCTGGGGTGGGGCGTTCTGACCCTACCCCAGGGCAGCAGGGAACAAGGGAGATCTTTGGTGTTTGTACTAAAGAAGAGAGGCAGTGAGGTGTGTGGTGAGCTCACTGGCCCAGTTTGAGCTCCTCTTTCAGCAAGTAAGAAAGAGTCAGAAAGCACCCATATGTACTAGGATATAAAGGTGAATAAAGGCAGAGTGCCCCCTCTTGAAAACCTCAGAGGCTATCGGGGGGACAGTACAGACAGATGGAATGTAATGAGTGTGTGTGTGATTGTTCAGTAAAATTCAGTGTCTGCACATAGTTTTGTTGAATACAAATGCCTGATGCTCCTGGAAGATTTTGAGAGCAGGGGATACCTATGCTGGGCCTTGATGGATGATCAGGAATTTGCCAGGGTAGGTGAAAGGAGGTGGGAAAGGCAGTCCAGGCAGAGGGAAGAGCACTGCAAAGGCACAAAGGCAGGAAAGTTGGGGTTCACATGTGGCTGGAGGATCTTACCTATGGATGTGGGGGTGTTGGGAGGTGGGTTAGAAAGGCCAGATCATGATAGCCCTGCTTTTCATGAAAGCCTCATTAAAGGGTTTTAAACTGGGGAGTGGTAGGTTCAGACATCTCCTCTGCGAAGGAGTGGGCTGCATCAGCTCATCTCCAGGGCTCTCCCTGCTCTCACATTCTGGAATGTTCTATTTGTGACTGATGGAGGCGGCAGCGGGTGGGAGAGCAGGGTGCTGCGCTGGCTCCCTTCTCAACCACACACAGCAGCCAAGCCTCAGCCCAGCTAACCAGCGGCATTTTCTCTTCCCTTTGGCATTTTTCCCCGGGGGTGGTTAGGACCCACTGCGGGAACATGCTGCAGCCCTACCTGAAGGACAACAGCGGCAGCCATGGCTCTCCAACCAGTGGCATGCTCCACGGCGTCTTCTTCAGCTGCAACACAGAGTTCAACACAGGCCAGCCGCCTCAGGACTCCCCCTACGGCCGCTGGCGCTTCCAGATCCCTGCCCAGCGCCTTTTCAACCCCAGCACCAACCTCTACTTTGCAGACTTCTACTGTATGTACACAGCTTACCACTACGCCATCCTGGTGCTGGCCCCCAAGGGCTCCCTGGGGGACCGCTTCTGCCGTGACCGCCTGCCCCTCCTGGACATTGCCTGCAACAAGTTCCTGACCTGCAGCGTGGAGGATGGGGAGCTGATCTTCCGCCATGCCCAGGACCTCATCCTGGAGATCATCTATACCGAGCCTGTCGACCTGTCCCTGGGCACCTTGGGGGAGATCAGCGGGCACCAGCTCATGAGCCTGTCCACTGCTGACGCCAAGAAAGACCCCAGCTGCAAAACCTGCAACATCAGCGTGGGCCGCTAGGGACTCCTGGGGAGGTGGGGGGCTAGAGAGAGATGACAGGCAGGGTGGCGATGGGTGGCCTAGGTTCAGGGAGCTGGCTTTCTCTCCCCTGCCCCCCCTCCCCCCGCTCCCTCCACGCCACGGCCTCCCCCTTCCCCACCCCGCAGGCGTTAGAGGCAACAGAGGGCGGTCCCCTTGGTGGGCGTGGCCTATTCAACGTCTGGTGGACTTGGAAAGGCTTCTTAGCCGCGGTAGGTTGGTGGAAGGAGGGTAGATCTCTGGAGATTTCCCCATTCCCGGTTTCCCCGTCCTGCTGTTTCTTGCTTCATTCCGGCCTCCACTTAACGGAGACTCTCAGCCTGGGGGCTTTCGCTGAGCAGCCCACCCTAGCCAAAGCCCACGAGTTGCTTGCCCGCCCCCAGAGGCACAGCAGAGAGATGCGGGGTGCTCCTTTTTAGCCCCGCCCACCCCACTCAGGGCCAACCACAGAATGCCCCTCCCCGCTCTGCTGGGCCGGGGACCTCCCACTTCAGGCCTGGCCCTTTCCCTCTATACATAGTCTCTTGCACCGCTCTGCCCCCCAGCTGCTCCTTGACTCCCAGCACCCTCTTCCTGCATGGGGAGAGCTGTCCCTTCCTTTCTCCATCTGCCCTCTAGAAAGGGGCCCTCTTTTTCCTCTCGGCTTTGGGGGCTCCGGGCTGTTGGGACTTTTCCTTTCTTACCTGGAGATGATAAATACCCCAGCATACCTTCTCTCTTGCTCAGAGCACTGAGGTCTGGTTCCCCCAATGGCAGCCACTGGGGTTGAGGAGGGGGAAAGAGACCCCTGAGACCCAGAGGTACCCCTTTTAGGCCAGGAATGGGCGGCCTCACGCTCCGAGGGGACCCAGTGTGGAACTAGAATTGAGGGCTTTCCCTAAGAGCCCTGGCACCCTGCCTGACTGTGCGCTTTGCTCGCTCTCTTTGCCACGGTTCCGTGACTGCCCTGTGCCTGTGTGTGACCTGGACTGTGGCTTCCCTGCCACCGCACCTCACACCCCACCCACTGGCACTGTCTGCTCCCCACTGCGAGCCTGTTGGCAAAGAGCTCCTTCCCTGGGGAGTTCTTGATGAAGTCTTCCTGGGCTTCCCAGCGTTTTTGCCAATTTCCTACTTTTGTATGGGTCATGAGGGTGGTGAGGGTGAACCCCTGAGATAGGCGGACCAGGTCGGGGGGGTGCTGGGTAGAGGTGTGGATGAAGGCAGCTAGCTGTTTGGGGGATGACGGAGGTGATGTCAGGCAGAGGACAACAGCCCCCACAGTGAGAGCCGGATTTCTGTGATGAAGTACAGAAGGGGCCAGCAGGCCAACAAGGCCATATCTCAGTAAGGGCACAGGTGGGACAGCTGGTTGCCTCTTGTGTAGCCACGGGGAGTGGTGTGGTCAGCTGTCTCTGTGGCACAGAACAGGTCTGGGGGCCCTGGGAGATGCATGGAGGAGAGGACATGGGCCCCCAGGCCTTTTCCGCCTCTGCTGACAGCATTGCTGTGGGGGTGGCCCACTGCTCTCCCCTGGCCCTGTGTCTGCCCTGAGCTGGGGGCACACCTGCCTGTGTTGTGCTTGCATCAATAAACCACCATGGCCTGAGAGCCCCGACTCTCTTTGGGCTCTGGGAGGGGTAGTTCTGACTAGGCAAGTTGCACAAGCACAGAGGAACTCAAATGGGGATGCCCCCCAGGACAAGACATCTGGAACTGTCTCCAAGGGTGTTCCAAATCTTGCTGTGGGAGGCAGAGCTCAGAGAGCAGAGCAAAATCTCTAGCTTGGAAGGGACTTTGAAGGTCTTTTGGTACTTATGACCTTGCACTTTGCAGAAGGGGAAACTGAGGCTTCTTAGAGGAGAACCTATAGCAATCTGGAGACCTAACCAAGGTCCTCTTTTTGGAGCCCTTCCCAGTGCAGCAGCCTGACACTGCATCAACCCCAGATGCTACTGAATTTCCCTCCCCCAGAGCCCAAATGTCCCCTCCCCAGCAGGGCTCCTCATTTGCAGATCTGAGTCACCTCTGCGTCTATTATTATGGACTTATTAAAATGATCCTCTGCTGGAGTATGAAAGCTCCAGAAAAATTAGAGTCACCTCGCTGACACTTGCCTGGGCTGAGGGCCAAATGAACATGTGTCATCCAGAGCTTGGGGCATAGCCTCCTTGGGCTAGGGGAAAGCTGAAGGGCAAACGACCACTTCCTGAGGGCCTATTATGGGCCAGGCATCTGGCCAGGTGCTTTCACACACATCAGCTTCACAATGGCCCTGTACTGTAGTATTCCCACTTAACAGATAAAGAAACTGAGGCACAAAGAAGTTAAAAGGATTGCCAGGTAGGCGACAGTGCCTGGGTTTGATTCAGAGGCTGGAATCTTCCCATTGCACTGTCCTGTCCTCCCTCATGTATGCCAGGGACCACCTGGGCTGTAAGACATGGGCAGGCCCATCTGAATGTGGCCCTCTCAAGGGTCTCCTCCACATCTCTTCTGGCTGACCAAGGCTGTGCCTCCATCTTGAATAACACCAGGGGGGGCTGTGGAGTCACAAATGCCAAGGAGCCTTCTTTTAAAGGAGTAGTGGGCAGCACTGGTGTCCAGAATTCCATGGATGGGGAGTGACCTCCAGGATCCATCCTTCCACCTCTGGTCAGGACACCCCCACCCCACCCCAGAGGGGTTTTTGGAATCCTCCCAGAGGAGCAGGCTTTAGTCTTCCTTTTGTGAGCCCTCTGGGTTTCTTAGGAAAAGATGGACTCCCAGTGTCCTCTTAGTGGGGGATGAAGGCGGCAAACTGAGGTGGGGGTGGGGGTGGAGCCACATGCAGGTTTCTCCAGAGAGCCTGCTTCTCCTTCCTCTCTCCAGATGGCTGCTCTCTGGCATACTGCCAGCCCTGTGCTGCTCAAGGCGCTTGTCAGAGCTGGGTCAGGGCACTCACTGGAATCTGCCCTGGGGTCCCTTCTGGCCTGTGTTTCTCTAATCTGACCTGGTGAAGGGAAAAGAGGTCTACATGAGAGTGGGTGCACACGCAAACACACAGAAACACCACCTCCCTGTGCTGGGTTTAGAAGACACGCTTGGCTGCCACAGAGAGCCACAAGGTGAGGGACTACCCTGGGCTGTGGCTGCCACTGTCCAGCCAAGGGATTCCAAGTTAGCCCCGCTCCAGTACAGGCAGGGAGGGAAAATGAGGCAGAGGCCACCAAGGGGTGTCTCCAGGTTACAAGTGGGGCATAGCACAAACACATAGACTCAACACATACACATGGACACACACACTCATGCCTCCAACTCCCTGTTTCGGTCTCCTCTGCCTATTCCTTCCCTTCCGGGCTAGCAACGTTCTTTTAATCTTGAATGGATGACAGTTCTCCCAAGGTAGTGGGAGGGGAGGTGCCAGTTCTGAGGACCCTCACAGTTTTGTATGGTTTTGGTGTGCGTCTCTTCTCTGTGTTAGGAAAAGAAGTGGCTGGGGTCCCAAGGAAAGGGATGAGGAGGGACCATTCCCCCAAATGGAGGGAGGCCTTCAGGAAGCTGAGCTGAGGTGATTGGCCGTAAAACAGCTTGGCCACAGCATCTGGAGGAGATTGGAACCAGATGTTCCTGGGATGGGGGAGGGGAGGGTGTGGGGCTGGGAGGAGGCTGGAGCAGGAGAAGCAGGCTGGTCAGCAGGAGGCTGGGTTGGGGGGGAGTGGGGAGGGCCTCGTGGCTCTCTGGGGAAGACAGCTGGCTGCCCTATCCCCACTCCCCAAATCAGACACTGCTATTTTTGCAAACTGGAGCAGCAAATCTTTTCACAGATTCTAGAATCAGCCTGTGTGTAGGGACAGTCAAGCACAGGGTGTGACTTGGGAGGTGCCCAGAAAGGCTACCAGCTAGCCAGAAATGTCTCCTGCTGCCCCACAAGCCCCGCCTTGCTGCGGGCTAAGTGTTGCCTTCTCTGGCAGGAGTACATCTGCCCTAAGCTCCTAATGTTCGACTGGAAACTAGTGTATCCAGAAGTTTCCTTTTTGCATAGAAAGAGAGTAGTCCAGGAACTGGAAAATTGTCTGGCAGAGGAAAGGAAAAGAAGGTCCATTTATGGAGAGCCTCCTATTTGCCAGGATCTCTTCAAAGGTTATCTCATTCCTTCCTTGAAACCCTGTGAAGTGTTGTCATTCCATGTGTCTAGATGAAGAAACTGAGGCTCAGAGAGGTTAAATGACTCACCCAGGGGCACACAGCCACCAAATGGTAGCACTGATGTTCAAAACCGGCTATGTTTGCATGCAAGTTTGTGACCTTTTCATGGCAGAGAAGCATATAGGGTTAGGGTTGGGGGAGGGGGAAGGGAAAAAGAGGAAAGAAACAGTGAAGCAGAGGTACAGGGCACGTGACTTTCCTTCCACTATAGTTGAGCCAAACTTGGCCCTAGACATCCACCACCCCCCCCCCCCCCCATGAGGAACACTGCTCTCTGGCTGCTTGGAGACTAGACAGACCCTGAGTCTTCTTGTCTGTCTCAGCAGTGGCAGGAAGGAGGAGGGTTGCTGGGGAGGATGACAGGCTTGGGGGGTAGAGGCCCAGGGAGGAAATAATTGACCAGCACCACTGGGCAAACCATGGCAGATTCAGGTCTCCTGGATCAGCATCTCCTAATTCTTTTGTCCTGTCCTCTGAAGGCTACAAGGGTGCTCCTGGAAGGACAAGTCTGAAGCTTCAGGTGCTTATCTCAACCTAGAAGTCAGGCAGATCCATCCCAGCTCTTCCACTACTGGCCATGTACTCAGGACCAAGGGGGCCCTCAGGGGGCCCTCTGGGGCTTGGAGACAGTTGTGGGAGCAGGAGTACCTTCCCGTGACATGGAGTCAACTGAGCTGATGGTAGCCACACTGGAGTTGGTCTAGTCTAGAACCCTGAAGCCGGCAGAAGGTGAGGGTGGGCAAAGCATTGAGAGTGCATGAATTAAGTTCTGGAATATATATTAATGGCCTGCACCCAGGTCCTGAGCAGCCTCTATCACTGGGAGGCAGCCTCTGAAGATAGGCCCAGAGAAGACAGGGAAGGCCCATCAGCATGATTCCTAAGTCGTTAGAGGGATCTGGATCTATGGTGGTGATGGAGTCTTGGGACAGGCGTCTGGGGTGGCTGTATGAGTCGATCCTGAGCTGCCTCTGGCTGTGGCATTGCTGTTCACAGAGCCCTTGTTCGGGGTGGAAGACTGGGTACTCGCTTTGGGCTGCAGGCCACTCTCCACAGTCCGGAGGGGTTCTGAGCCTGGTTCCTTCTGGGCATGTGACTCATGAACTGGGAGTAGAGTCCTCTGAGCTTCAGAGGGCCCTGGAGGGCTGGTGAGGAGAGCTGTGACCACCAACTACAAATTCTGCCAAGTGGGAATGGCAAAGTGTCTGGGTGAGATGCCCAGGCAGCTCCAATGGTTTGCGGGCCTTTCCATTCTACTCATGGTCCTCCAGGCTGTCCTGAGCACCGAGGTCAGAGGAGGTGGAGGCGGGGAGGGGTGGTTATGATGTCACAGCCTGTGACCTCACTGGAGCAATAGGCAGGAACCCCTCGGGCCATCCCCCCTCCCTTGCAGGACCTCAAGGCCTCATCTGCTCTCAGGACGGAAAGAGAGGGCTGCAGCCTGACGGTGGGAGCAGGCTGGCTTCCTGGAAGGAGAGGGTCCTGCATACACATCAGATGCCAGCAATGTGTCTGGTTTCCACTACTGCTTTCTGCTTCAAGGGCCCATCTGGGGTGTACCATACCATAATGCTGCCTAGGGGTAGGTCCCCTCCCACAGTTCAGAGAGCATAAGGCACAACATGTGCTTCTGCAATAGGGCGGAGCTTGAGGCCAGTAAAAGACCTACAGACCCACTGAAGGATCTCAAGGAGCCCTGGGGGTTGGAGCAGCATGCCTGGCTCTCTCTGAAATGTGGGAGGGGCCAGCCCAGGCATAAGAACATGGGTCCTCTCTCTTTCTTTCCCTTTGAGATCCATGTAGAGTAAAGGGAGAGAGAGGCTCCTCTGAATGGAAGGGGCAGGGATGTGGCTTCTCTCCTCCTGGTCTCTGGGAAACAGGTCTGTGCCTCACTGCTGTCTGGGGAGGGAGGGGGCAGTGGCAGGAAGGAGGAGGCCAGACAAGACACAGCCTTGGGAGAGGGGGCCAGAGCTGGAATGTTTGCTCAGTGGCTGCCTAGTGTCTGGCTCTTGTCTCCATGAGAAGAGAAGGACCTGCAGGGGGCCAGCACTGGGTGTTTGACCTTCAGGAAGGCAGAGTTTCAGGGCCAGTTAGTAGATCTGTTCAGGCTGATGCCAGTTTTCTGGCTTCTGGTGAGCTCTCCTGGGACACCCTCCAGCCCACCCACCCCTTCCCCAGTCAGAGACAGAAGACATGGATGGACACCAGCTGGACAGACACATGCCTATCCCCTTTTACTTACCTCCCCCCACTCCTGCCCCCAAACAGCCTCTTTACAGAATGTTCCACTCCTCTCGTTGTGTGGGAGGGCTATGAGCAGTGCGTGTATATGCGGTACGCCTGCAGGCTGAAGTGTGCTAGGAGGCTGTGTTTGTGTGTGCCTGAGTGTGAAATCACACCCTCAGGGGTCCTGGAATCGAGGGAAGGAAGTGCAGCCAGCAGGGCCAGGTGTCCTGGCTGTGGGCTGGTCTCAGACACAGCAAGCCTGCACATCTGGAATGAGATGCACCGCCCCCCCCCCCCCCCCCCCCCGCCCCATGTCCCAGACAGCATCTGGCACAAGATACTGGCTGTAACACTTTCAGTTTATTGGCTGGTGTGCCCTGGTGTGGCTGACCAGCCGCTGGGCCTGAGAGAAGCCCCGTCTTGTTTCCCCACCCCTTCTTCTGCAGCCCCTCACGGTGCATCCTGTGGGACTCCTATGGAAACTCACACCCCAGGAAGTGGGGAAATAGGGGCTCAAAAAAACCATGTCGAGGTTGGAGAAGGGGTGGGAAACGTACATTACAATGAAGCTATGCCACCGGCTATACACAATACGGTGCACTTAGAGAGGGCAGGGAAGATGGGAGGGTCTGCTGACAGACGCTCTCCCCCCCAGGCCAGGCCCCCAGAGAGGAATGGCCACTTCAAGTGTCTCCGTGAAAGCTCTGGCTCCCTGGCCCTGGCCCCTTGTTCTGGTGGGGGCAAGGAGGAAGGGATCACGGGGAAGGGGCTCACGAAGCAGTCCCATTCCCCCGCCTCCTGAGGACAGCCTCACCTGGACCACCGGCCTGCAGGTCCTGGCGCCTCGGGGACAGGGACAGGGTGCCCACCTCCTGCCCACCTCCCACTGTCCAGTCCAGGTGACTGAGGGCAGCAGGCCTCCCGTCCCCGCCCCCGTGTGAGGCAGTGGTCATTTCCTGCTGTGCAGTGTGTCCTGGAACTTGGTGCTGGTGAACCGCAGGTGGAAGCCTTTTTTGGTGATGGTGTCATCTGAGTGGAATTTCACCAGGACAGAATCTCCGGCCGAGTACACCTCCTCAGGAGGCTGACAGAGGAAAAGGATGGGCATGAGGCTGAGGCTGCTGTTTTTCCTCCCCAGGATCCCCCGCTCTAAGGAAGGTGGGCGGCTCCCAGACACTCACCAGATTCCCCCAGCCCCTTGAAGCAGGGGAAGACTATTGATAGCAAGAGTTTAAGGGGATGCCTGGAGGAGGGGAAGAAAAGCAGGGGATAGAGGAGCTTGCCTTAAGTTCAGAGTCACACTTCATACCCAGAGCTGCTATTAACGCTGCTATTAACAAGTTAGTTGTGAAGTCTCAGGCAAGGCACTGTCCCACTCTGGGCCTCACTTCCCTCAAGGGCAAGCGGGAGTAAATGCTCCCTGCTCTCCAAGCTCAGAAGGGCTGATGGGGGTTGTGGGAGGGAGCAAATGAGAGTGTGGTTGTGAATGGGTTTTGCAAAGGGAGTGGGTTCTCTGAGAGGCTGCCTTCTCACTGTCTCAGCTGCCTCTCGGAGAAGACAGAATAGCTGGGTGCTCCAGACATAGCTGTGGCCATTCCCCTTCCATCCTCCCCCAGTTCTGGCCATGGTTGGCTCTAGGCGATGCCCCTGCCTAGCTCCTGCAAGCCCCTCCTTACCTCTGTGTACAGGCCCTCAGAGTGAGAGCCGCCCACAGAGCCTCAGCACACGGATGCCCTGGCTCTCAGGGCACAGAAAGCATCGTTTCCGAGAACCTTGGGGACATTTCCAGCAACCCTGCCAGGAAGCCCTGACAGGATTGGGTTCCTTCCCCAGGTTCCCTCCCGTTGGCTCCAGCCTGGTGGAAGTGTCTGGAAGAAGCCACCTGGGGACACCCAATTTGGTGTGTGGCTCACTGGAATGTGCCAGATCAAGGGAGTTACAAAGGGCAAAATGGGGAGGGGGTGCCGGCTTGGTGACCAGGGGATTCCAGAGTGGTGAGCCAGGCAGGGGAGGGGCCTATGTGCTCTGCTCCTGCCCCGCCCCCCACCTCCCTGCCCTGTCCCAGACCCTGTGAAGCAGAAGCTCTGTCCTAAGGGCACATTCAGCTGGCTAATGCTGGGCCCAGCAGATGCTGCTGCAGCTCCAGGAAGGAAGTTTAACACTTCCTAAGGTGCCCAGGTTACACTGGAGCATAGCCATGAGAGAGGTGAGGGACCAGGGAGGTGAGGGGCGGGAGGGCGTGTGTGTTTGTGTGCGTGTGTGCGCGCACGCATGCACGGGTGTGTAATGGAGAGGAGAAGACAGTGTTCTCCGAAAGGGGAAAGGATTCACAAAAACAAAAAGAAGCCACAGCTCTGAGAGGAACATAAATCCACCTTTGTCATTTTCCTGTGGCTTCAATTAAAATCAAGCAAACTTTTGCCCACTGCCTCTGAAGGTGCCATTTTATGGACCAAGAAGCAATGCTCAGTGTCTGCTTGGACAGTAGCACCAAGGGCTTTGGGACCAGCTGGCCTCCCACCAAGAAGGGAAACTGGCAGTGGAAGAGATGAGGGTGTTTTTATGGCTCAGCCAGATGACTGGTTAGCACAGTTCGGCTCAGGTCCTAGGTCCCTGGCTCTTGCTTCAACCTCTGCCCCCGACCCTGGGCCCTGGTAAGCTGCTTTGGGACTGGAACAAGGGCTGGGGAGGGAGGGGGGGTAGAAGGAACTCCATCCACCTCCCCGGATGCAAGCTACCCTGTAGGTCCAAACAAACTGGTGCTGAGCAGTCTTGGGTCAGGGCAGGGCCTGTCCCAGAGGATGCAGAAACCACAGTGTTGGGCAAAAAAGGACAGAGTTTCCTGGGTGGGGATGGCCTAGGGCAGGGCGGGCCTCTGTGAGCAGCCACCCACCAGGCAGGGTCTCCTAGCTCCTGCAAAGGGCCAGGCATGTGCTAGCACCCATACCGGCACCCCACACCTGCAGAGGCAAGGGCACTGGGCAGGGTGCGGGGTCTCACCCCTGAGCCGCAGTAGCGCCCCAGTCTGGGGGCTGTGCTGTCATAGCCATCGAAGAGCTCCATGTAGTCGTAGCCACAGTCTGTCTCCTCCTCCACCTCGAAGGTCTGGAACACCAGCTCCACGCCATATCCTTCCTCTGCCACGATGACCCATTCGCAGTCCACCCCCCCAGGGTAGTTGTTGTCACCAAACTGCGCATGGGAGTAAAGATCCTTCGTCTTCACCTCTGCCCGAACCTGGCCTCCACACTCTGTGGGGGAGGAGCAACAGGATTGGCCACCACTCCCCGAGGATGGCCAGGGACAAGGTACCGTGCCTCACTGTGCTGAACCCTCATGGCTCGATGGAGAGAGGGCCACATGGCTAGGGGCGAGTGGCTTGGGACCTGCCTGGGACGTGGCCCAGAACAAGTGCTCTGCTGCTCTACTTCTGGATAGATGCCCACAGAGGACCAGGGACACACTGGGCTGTTAGGCAACTCTGAGCTGAGGCACTGGGAAGGGCATGCTTGTCAAAAGAGCACATTGCTAATTTGCTCCAGCTGATGGCTGTCATGGAAGAATGTGGGCCCTGCGTTGCCAGGGCTTCCATTCTTAAGAGAGAAGAACCACATCTGGATTTTCTGCGAAAACTCTTGATTTTTCAATGTTGGCTCACATTTTTAAAAAACACACTGTGGGCCAAACAGAGCGGAACTGAGGGCCAGATAGAGTTCTGGGCTTCCAGTCTGTGACCCTCTGCTGGGAGGGCCAAATGAGAGCATGCAGGACAGGGTCCTCAGTGTCCATCCTCCTCTGGAAGCCCTCTGGCCTCTAAGAAATCTGGTGCTTATGTCTCCCTGGAGGGGTGAAGAGGGGGTGGGATAGGGCCTGAGCTACAAGGAAGGATGAGAGGCTCTGGACCCAGCAGTCCTGGGGACTCCCAACAGGTGGCTCAAGACCCACAAGGAGCCTGTGAAGCCCCCATCTGACACCTGATGTTCCAGGCCTCCCAAGCCTGGGCTCCAGGCTTTCTCTACTGCTGCACTGTTTCCACTTCACTACTGTCCTGTCTTTACATACCAATTGCTCAGGCCAAACGAAGTGACCTGCGGTCACCTGTACACACCCAGAGCTGTCCTGGGATTGTGGCTGTGCCTGGGCTCCTCCCCCTGCTGGAATGACCCCACCAACACCTGCCCAGAGCTAGAGCTTATCATGTTTTTTCTCATGCTATAACTATCTGTGCGCGTCCCACCTCACCTCTGGACCGCGAGTTCCTGGTGTGCAGGGGTGAAGGGCTCATGCCTGATTCACCTCCATAAGCCCCTCTGAGTCTTGCATACAGCCAGAGCTCAGTAAATGGTTGTTAGATAAATGGACAAACGATCGCTAAGTAGCCCCTCAAGGCCTAAGATGTTTGTCTCCTTCATTTTTGTGACCTGCACTTAGAACACTGCTTCATCATACATGTTATGTGTTAATAAATATCTCTAGACGAGTGACTTTTGGGTTTGGAATGTGGGTGGGCTGCCACACAGTCAGGCGTCCTACCGCTGGGGACTGTGGGGCTTCCCTCCCCATCCCTGGATTCCCCACCCACTGGCGTCACTGCCCTCTGTTTTCCGGCAACTTAGCGGCCCCTAATCGGGACCTCTCCCACTCTCCCTTTAGTGCTCACTCTCTGCTCCCCTGCCCGGCCCTCAGAACACAGTCTCTGTCTACCCAGGCCATAGCTCTGTCCATCTGTCCCTTCATACACTCTTTCTCATCCCCCTGTGAAACTCCAGAGCCTGGGCCTGCCTGTGAGAGCAGGATCAGCAGAGGCTCGCAGAACAAGACAGCGTGAGGACATTGGGCTAGCCTGAGATGGCCTCACCTGTGGAGTGGGATGCCTGGAAGCCCTTCCTCTGGACGGAGTTGTCGGAGTAGAAGCGCAGGAACATGCGGCTGCCTGTGGCCAGGACAGGCTCAGGCTTCTTGCTCCCACAGAAGCGGCCCAGGACGGGGGCCTTGGCGTCACGGCCATCATACACCTCCAGGTGGTCATAGGCACACTCAGGCTGGGACTCTATATCCATCTCCACGAAGGTCTAGAGGGCACGAGGGAGGACAGCAAGTTCAGAATGCGTCTGGGGGGGGGGCAGCAGGTGGCCCCAAATCTAGGCCTCCAGACCCCAGCTGATGGAGACCAGGGAAGCAGCCCCTGCCAGGGGCACTGCTGGTAGCAGTGAGGGAGGACCTGGGAATGGGTAATGGCAGGCACACCCCCAATATGTACTGGGACCGGGCCTCTGTCCAGACCAGACTTGGGGCTCATGAGGATCCTCACAGGGATGACAGCCCTGTGGGCTCAGCCAGGCCACCAGCCTGCAGTCTGCATGGCTCTGGTCAGGATCTCTGAATTACCCAGAACTTTGGAACTGATAGGAAACAGGTGGTAGCCCGATGGCATGGAAGAGCAGGGGTCCCCATGCAGGCTGGGGTGTGGGTACCTTACCAGCTTGACCCGGTGGCCAGGGGTGCTAGAGATAGCCCAGGTGCACTCCTTCTTGCTGGGATATTTGTCAGGCCAGTTGGGGCTGGTGATGGTGCCGCTGGTGGATGTCACCTTGTGGTCACAGCCGGCTGTGGGGAAGTGAGGGTAAAGGGATCAGCAAGAACCTCGGTGCTCCAATGTCCCCTGTGAGGAAAGGAACAAAGCCCTTCCCTCCTGCCCTCCTTGCTTCTTTCTCTTGTCCCCCACCTACAAACTGATGGAAGGCTTACATTACTTCTTTTCTGTTCGGTTACCCATGGCCGGGGAAATCTAGCTGCTTGCCTCCAAGCGAGGTCTGCCTGGCAGCATCCATGAAAGCCGCCCTCACAGGCACTCCCGTGCAGATCCCTGGACCTTTGAGGCCTCTGGCCACACCCCCTCTGCCCTCCATGATGTTGTCATCCTCTGGTATCCTGCCACACTTCCACATTCACAGAAGACTTTGGCACCTGACTCAGTTCTATACCCATTCCTGCTGCCATTCCAGGTGATGTCAGCCAACACTCTAGCCTCTCTGTTCCTGATCTTCTCAGCTCTATTGGCACTTATCTTCTTCCTCTCAAGCCGGGCTTGCTCATGACTTTACTCTAGGCCTTGCCATCACCTACCATTTCCTGATGCTACAAACACATCACCTCTCTGTGACCACTTCCTGTTCTTCCAGGGTGCTCAGGCCCTCACTATCCTTTCAACACTTCTTCAGCTTTAGAGAGACTTCCAGGGTCTTGATCCTTCTATTTTCTCCCAATATTTCCTCCTTGGTTGACTTAACTTGCTTCCCTATCTGGCTGGACTATATGGCTGATCACCCCAGCTGCTCATCAACATACTGTCCTTCTACTGTATCCTTTCGGAAAACCCCATCTGACTCAACCACTGGGAACCGAAACCACTTGATACTCTTGGATCTGTCCTTCACCACCTTCACCCCTTACCTCCTCAACAACGGCTCCAAATCTTCAGCCCTCTCCACTCCCATCCCTTCCCTCTCAGAAGATCACCTCACCTCCTGCCTCCCTGAAAAAAATCAGGGCCTCAGATATGAACAACTTCAGCTTCCCAGCCCCTCCCTGCAAACTCACCTTCCTCCTTCCTCGTCTCCAAAAAGGAGTCCCAGGTCCACCTGGGTACCTTTGCACCACAAATTATCCACCCTCACTCTCTGTGCCATCTCTGCCAGCCTGTGGACCCTCCTATGCTTTGCCCCATCCTAAAGTAACTCCCCC
This sequence comes from Panthera uncia, assembly GCF_023721935.1. Classification (NCBI taxonomy): domain Eukaryota; kingdom Metazoa; phylum Chordata; class Mammalia; order Carnivora; family Felidae; genus Panthera; species Panthera uncia. The sequence goes on along the minus strand of NC_064811.1, from coordinate 165,735,637 downwards.
ACGGCCCTACATTCCCCTCTAGCTGCCACCCATCCTTTCTCCTTTTCTTCTCAGTTGTTCTTCAAGAAAACTTGCTATCACCCCATTCTCACTGTTTATGGCTCTTTGATCCATTGCAATCTGCCTTCCCACCTCTGAGAGTGTGGCCTCACAAACGAATTTAAAAGCTGATGTTCATGATTTATTATCATCCAATCTGACAGGTTTCTTGGGGAAAAACAGGCGGCCAGTGCACTGTGGGCTGGGGAGGAGAAAGGGATGGATAGGTGCCTATGGTCAGTGGCTCACAGGATGAATACACAGCCATGAGGCCCAGAGAGCAGTGTGCAGGCTGCCCAGAGGCCCTGTGGAGGCAGGTAGAGCTCCTGGCTCTCCACAGTGGACCTATGGGCCATGTCCATCATCCTTCTGGGCCACATTTGCTGCTCTCCCCATTTATACACAGGTCTTTGGGGCCCTCTAACTTCTCTGTGTGTGCCCACTTCTCCCCCAGCTAGACTGCAATCTTCCTGGGGGCAGAGGGACTCCCTTCTTCTTTTTTTTTTTTTTTTAGTGAGCCCTATGCCCAATGTGGGGCTCAAACTCACGACCCTGAGATCAAGAGTTGCATGCTCTACCAACGGAGCCAACCAGGCACCCCAGAGGAACTCCCCTCTTGAGGTCCCTGCAGAACTTTGCACAGCCTCTGCAAGGAGGAGTCAGGAAATACTGATTTGTAATTCGCCTATCATTTGAGTGAGGAATCATGAGTGCTTCTAAAATGACTCAGCTATGTACAGGTCGTCCACCCTAGAAGTGTAAAACCTCTCACAGCTATCTTGTTAATGTTGATGTACTCTTTTTCACACAGTACACACAGAGAGAGAATGCACTTTGGACAACCACAGAATAAGGTCTCCTCCAGCTAAAAGATGTGGAGGCCCTATGAATCAGGAACTTCGTATGCGGGGAGACCGAAGTAATCAGGTTGGAAGCTCTTTAGTGTCCGTTGGGTCACTGCTGAGTGCTTCAATTCTGTTTATTTTATCCAGGAGTTTATTTGTTTATACCTTGGTTGTCCACCTAAGAACAGTGAGAAGAGGCATTTGCCAGGCACTGTGCTAAGTGTTCAAGCAAGATCTGTAAAGTTTAGTATGCTGCAAGGCAGTTACCATTGTTAATCATCTCATGGGTGAGGAACTGGAAGCTCAGAGAGGTGCAGTGATTCACCCAAAGTCACACAGACATTCAGTGGCAGAGCCAGGTCTGTGTTGTGCTGCTGGGATAGTATGTCCCCAGCAGGCAGGGGACACAACGGCATTCGGGACTTGGAACAGGCCAGTGTTGTAGCATGTCCAAAGAGCTATCAGATGATGCTGGTGAGGATATGAGTGCTGTTTTCAAACATCTGCAGGGCTTTAGTGTCTGGGAGGCGGTGACCCTGTTCTGAATGTCCCCAGGGGTCAGCAGTGTGACCAATAACGGCTGACATACGACTGTGCTTGCTTTGAGCTCAGCACTGCTTGGAGCACTTCAGAGAGCCCTGTGCCCTGATGAGGTAGGTCTATTGTGACCTACGTGTCACACAGGAACAAACAGAAGTGCTCAAGGGTGCGCAGCTGGCTAAGCAGTGGGGCTGGGCCAGGCAGCCTGGCTCCAGCCTGTGCTCTCGACCTCTGTGCCATCTCGACTCTCTGCCACAGGAAGGTCATTATGAAGACAAGGACTTGCCCATGGATTTTAAGAAGCACTAAGATCAGTCTGAAAATGGAGCCTGGGGATGAGTGTGAGCCCCTCCTCTCCTAACATGCACAAGGAGACATGGAAGCATGTGTGGCTTGGATATTTTGAGGACGGAAGAATCTGTGGACCAGGTGGGAGGCAAAACAAGGTAATCTCAGAGACCACTCGTGACCTTGAGTCTACACCGGGCCGGATGGAGATGGCACCCGTGTCCTCGTGTCCCCAGCCTCCAGTCCTTCGGGCCTGCTGGCCCTGCCCTAGGGACTCTGGGCGCTGCGCTGGCAGCGCTTACCTTCCTTGCAGTCGTGTTTGTTGTCATGTAGGACGAAGCCACTGCGACACTGGCACTCATAGCTGCCGAAGGTGTTGACGCAGTCTTGCTGGCAGCCGCCGTTATCCTTGGAGCACTCGTCCTTGTCTGCAGGGGAGCAAACAAGGCGGGCCCGGGTCTGTGCAGGGCTGAGGTCGGGGTGGTCACCCCAGGGGAAGCGGGAGGCTGGCTGGGTTTCCTCCCCCCGGGGGGGCCAAGGCCACGGTGGGGTCCAGGGCGGTGCATCCAGCGGAGCCAGCTGAGTGGCCCAGCTGTGGGGAGAGAAAGTAGAAGTGGGGTGGAGGGAGGGCTGGGGGCTGGAGCTGACCAACATGGGCACCCTCTACCATTACCTGCTTACTGGACAGACGGACAAGTGGAAAAACAGACACACGGACAAGCAGACTGCAAGAGAAAGGAGCAGGACGCAGGGGTCCCTCTTTTACTTCACAACAGGAAATGTCACAGACACCATCAAAATGGGAGGGAGTGGGGGCAGGGAAGGTCCCCTGTCCATGGGAGGGGGGGACAAGGGGAGAGGAGAGCACCAGTTCTGTCCGGCCAGAAGGAGGCAGGCCGGAATGGCAGAGCGGAGGTGGGGGGTGGTCGGGCACTGAAGCCCCCATCCCATTCCGTCCAAGGTGAGGTTCCTGAGTAACAAAGGGTCCGGGAGGCCTGGCAGGCCTCACTGGGGGGTCCGGTTTCTTTTCTGCACTCGGAATTTGAGCTGGTGGGGGCGTCCCCGAGGGGGCTGCAGAGCGGGCCTCTTTTCTGAAACGAGAGAGAGAAGGAGAAAAGGGACCAAGGGGTGGGGGTGGAGGGCAGGGACCAGGGAGGGAGAGCAGTGAAAACCAACCCGGGGCCTCAGAGGCAGATTCACAGGGCAATGCGGGAAGGCGGCGGGACACACATGCAGGATGGCCATGTCCGGCGCAGCCAGGTCAAAGAGGAAGAGCAAGTGGGAAGAGGCACAGCGACAGAGACAGATAGGAAGAGAGCCTGTGGCAGGAAGAAGGCCTGGAGGGGTAGGCACGAGGCCCGCACATATGGAGGGAGAGAAACAGAGTCTCTGGTAGAGGGGAGCAGCCCACGGAAAGGGTGGGCCCGGCTGGGAGCTCAGAGCTCTCACTCTGGCTGCTGCAGCTACAGGCTGTGTTTAGACACACACACCCACACCAGCATGCCCACAGACACGGGATCCCTCGGGGATGTACTGCGGTCCCACTGGGGCAGCACAGACACTGACCCACAGGTACACCACACTCACGCGCAGGACCCACAGGCAGACATAGAGACCGCATGCACACATACCACTGGCCAGCCATCCACCTGTGTGCACGTGTACATAAGGGACACACACTACTTCCTCCCACATGTGTGTGAGGAAGCGTGTGCACAGATGCATAGGCAGGCACTCAGGGGCCAGTACGCGGGTATAAAGACACAAAAACACAGAGACCACAGGCTCTTCAGCAGACCTGTGGACTCAAGTGTGCTCACACATGCAGCTGCTCAAGTTCGGGTCAACCCACACACGCACTCTCCCATGAGCACACACACACAGAGACACAGGCTACAGGCATGTGTTTGTCACTCCCACACATGCTCCAGTCTGTCTGCGGTCACTCTGGGGACTGTGTGCTTGGCACAGAGGCAGGTGTTCAGGGAAGGTGTGTAGATCGAACGGACATCCAGATTTCCAGAGGGGAATCGCGAGGTAGAAAGATGCCCACTGGCATTCAAATGGGCAGGTGGGGTCTGTGACAAAGGTGACCTTGTTCCTGGTCTCCATCAGTAGTGGAGGGGCCTGAGCACTGGCTTCCGGAAGGCCCGGCTTCTCCACTCCATTCTCAGGTGAGCCAGACCCCTTAAGGCCCGCAGGAACTCAAGGTCAAGAGGTGGGATCCCCAAGTCCCTCCCCAGGGCTCCTTCTCAGTTACAGCCTCACAGGGGATCCTCGCTGAGGGCCCTGTGGAAGCTGCCAGCCCTGCAGGAAGGTGGGGGTGAGGGGCACCCTACAGCCCAGGAACTCGCCTGTGACTACACTAGGAACTTTAGGGGCCCCATCTTACAAATGGAGCAAAGATTTGCCTGAAATGTTTTGAACCCCACACCTTCCCTATATGTGCACCCTAAATACCTAGTACAGTGCCTGGCACATAGGAGGGGTAAAAGAAATACCTGCCCAGTAAACGAACGAGTGCGTGGGCAAGTGGGTGGCTGAATGGATGAGTGACAGAAAAGTGAGTCCTGAGGAAGGCCTGCTGTAGCGTCCTAGGGCAGGGCTCTGGCATGGGGGTTGGGGAGTGGGAGTGGCAGCCTCACAGCCTCACCTCAGAGGAGCCGAGGAGCCAGGGAGCAGGTTGCAGGAGGGGCAGGAGCGGGGAGGGTGGACATGGTCCGGACAAGGAGACGGCACTCACCCTCCAGTGCCAAATGCCCCGGAAGGTGGCTGGGGTCAGACTGAAGGTCTTCAGGCTCTTTCTTCTCCTTCTTGGCTTAGGGTCTCCTCGCTGGGTGTCCCAAAAGTCCAAAGAGCCCCCCTCCTGGGGGGCCAGAGTCAGATGCCCCATGCCCTGAGGGCTGAACGAACCTTGATGCCCACTGGTGAGGGTCCTCTGCAGGTTTCTTAGGCAGCAGGGCATTGCACGTGTGTGTGTGTGTGTGTGTGTGTGTGTGTGTGTGTGGCTGTGCACGTGTGTGTGTGCATCTCTGTGTGGGTCTGAGGGGGCAGGTGGCCCAGTGTCAGGCCAGGGCAGGGCAGTACCCAGGGGTGGAGAGACCTGGGCTCTAGCCTGACAGATGTGTCGGTCCCCCTCCCGCCTCTGAGAGTCAAGTAACAGAAGGGCAGAAAGAGACGAGAGTAAGCAGGTAATGGTTTCCCCAGGGCTGAGCCCACCCCTGAGTAGGTGTTACATCCCCTTGGCCCTCTGGTGAGCACCCCGTAGGAGTTCCAGGTGGGCATAGGGAAGAAAAGGATTCGCATTGCAAGGGGAGGGGGTCTCAGCAAGCAGTGGGGCAGGGGCTGTGGGGCACTTTAAGCAGAGCAGGATGGCTGGCAGTGACAAGCAGGGAACCAGTGCACAGGGGCAGTGCATGGCATCCAGGTGGGGCAGGCAGGGGTGCAGGGATGCAACATAGGGGGCTTGAGGATGCAGGACCCTGGGCAAAGGGGGGAAAAGGAAGGCAGTGTGGACTAGGCCATGGGCTTCCTGCCTTCCTGCTACCCCATGCCCGGCCCACCAGGCCAGCTGAAGATCAGGATCCCTGGGCCACTCCCATATAAAACCAGCTGCTTCAGCCACTCCCTCCACCTCCCACTCCCCAACTCAAGTTCATGGAGTTCCCACCCCACACTATCAACGTCCCAAGTCAAAGAGTGCCTCTGAAAGACCACCAGCCTTGCCCCAGGATGAAGGACTGAGGGAAGACTAAGGCAGGGGGCAGGTCTCCTGGGACCCCTGGAGGCCCAACTCAGAGAGGTTGACTGCATTTTAGGCCTCCCAAGAATGGGTCCATCAAAGGGGCTTGATCACAAGCCTTATACGGGGCAGCTCTCAATAAACATATGCTGGTTGGATCTGAGTCCCCCACCTATGGGCTGAGGGTGAGTGGGAAGGCTTTGGTGTTGATGAGAGGGAGGCTCCTCATCTTTTCTGAAGGCCTCGGCATGAACCCATTTGGCATGTGGGTCTGATTAGAGATGTGGCCGCTGCCAGATAATCTGCCCCACACACTCCAAGGCAAACACCCTCCTCCTCTGCATGCACCCTGCATTCTCTGGCCATGCTGAACTCCCTGTTTCCAGGGCCTGCCCTCTCTGGGGCCTCGGCATGATGGCTCCTGAAAGGAAAGCCCTCTCCTTTCATTTCTTCATGCCTATGTACTGCCCATCCTCAGGCTGGTTCCCATACAGTAATGGGGTTCAGGAACAGAGGGGTTGGCCTGGTGGTGGTGGGCTAATGGGGGGAGCAGGGGACAGACCCTGCTGGCCTGGTAACAGAGAGGGCTAGAAAGTGCAGGGGTAGTGTGGCAGGGAGGAGGGGTGGTGGGCTCACAGCTGGGTAGTCCAGGTTACCTGAGAAGAAGTGGGCCTTGAAGCCCTTTTTGGAGACGGTGTTGTCAGACTTGAACTCCACACGCATGTTGTTGTACTGGGAGGTGATGACCTCGGGCTTCTCGGAGCCACAGAACTTGCCATGTAGCTTGGAGTCAGCCGTGAGCCCACTGCGTACTTCCACGAAGTCATACTTGCACACCTGCAGGGCAGTGCAGCTCTAGGCCTGCCTCCTCCAGGAAGCCTCTCCTGACCACCCCCCACCTGGGAAGGCTCCCTTTTGTCCTTTTGTCTTTAGTCACCCATCTTACATAATCTAACAACTCAAAAAGGTGCCAAGCCACCCCCACAGGATCCTCTTGCGCTCCCCACACAAGCCCTGACTGAGTCTTGCCTTGCTCCACATTCCCCTGTGCACTCCCTGACCTTCAAGCCCTCCTCCCCGACCCTCCCCTGCTTCCTGGAATTGGGAGCAGTCTCTCCTCCTCTACATTCTTTGGGTATTTCATATGGAAGGAAGCAGACACTGAGCCGAGCTCCCACGCCTCAGACCTTCCTGAGTCTCCTCAGCTCTGGTGGGCACTTACGTCATTGCCTTCCGTCTCGAAGAAGTCGAACTGCAGGGAGATGCGGTACTGGGTAGGGGCCACCAATTGCCAGATGCAGTTTTTGTTAGGGGGGTACTCCTTGGGCCAGCCTGGGCTGGTGATGGATCCGTTGAGCTTGGTAAGGAATCCACCACAGGCAGCTGTGGGGACAACGGAGGTGGCATCAGCCACCAGGAGTCCCCACTTTAGGTAAGGGCCAGGGGTAAGGGTGCATTAAGGAGAAGAGGGGGATGTGTGGATGCCCTGCAGTCCTGGGGCTTGTGTCTGGTCTCTCAAGGATGGGAGGGAAGCAGGCAGGGTGAGGGGTGTACCTTCAGAGTATGAGGAATTGGGGAGTCATATGCATGAACACTCTACTTTCTCAGGGCCTCTGCTAAGAAGGAGGCGGGGAATGAAGGGCTCAGGGAAGGCTGGGCCGGTGGGCAGTGAGGACTGGAGGCAGGGAGAGGAAGGTGGGTAGAGAAAAGACACACAGCAAACCCAGGCTGAGCTGCAGGCAGTTGGCAGGGAATGCTCTCACCTCAGGGGCAGGTATAGGGAGAGGCTGAAAAATCATTGCCTGTCTGAAAACAGTGGTTTCCAAACTGGGGATCATGACCTTCAGGAGGATGATGAAATCAATCAGCAGGTCATGATCAGCATTTTAAGTGAATAAAAATGGAAAAAAAAAAATACCAGAGTGCATCACACCTGGTAAGTGTGTTCAGGGGGCTGCAGGGCTGCCATATAAAATGTATTCCTTGTTGGTGATGAGTGAAGAAAGTGCTAGGGAATCTGGGCTTTCCCAGGAAGGGGTGTGTCCAAGGGCTTAAGAGATCTGGGCTAGAGGGTCTGGTCCCTGGGGCTGTGTTGGAGGCACTCACCCTCACAGCGGCGCTTGTCCGGGGCCAGCTCATACCCAGGGTCACAGCTGCACTTGTAGCTGCCCAAGGTGTTGAGGCACCGCTGCTCGCAGCCCCCGCGGTTGGGCCGTGAGCACTCGTCCACCTCTGCCAATTGGGAAGAAAGGGTGTCAGTGACTGCCAGGCCAGGGTCTGCCTCCTGTGCTCTGCTTGAGAGTCAAGTCCAGTGTCCCTCAGGCTTCCTGTGACCACCTCCAGCCCCACTGCAGGGGACAGGAGTCAGCTGTGGACCACTCAGCTTTGAGGCTGTGGCCCTCCCTACCTCAGCCAGCCCCCCAGCTTGGTCCCTAGGGGTTCCTACTCCTGAGAGCCCCAAAGGGACAGGTAGTAACCTGAAGGAGGGGACAGGTAGACCCCACAGAGCCTTTCTTTGACCACAATGGCTGGGCTGGTGACCACCACCATTTATTGGTGCCTCTTGTGTGTCATTCCCCAGCCTTTCTTCATTTATCCTTCAATCCTGACATGACCAGTGATGGAGGGACTGTTACTATCCCCATTTTACAGATGAGGAAATGAGGTTCAGGCATATTACCTGTCCACAATCACACCGGTAAAAGAAATCCACGCTGCCTTGCTTCCTCCCTAAGCTTCTATGGCACTTTCTGCCTCTATGCCTCACTGGCATTTCTTCTACACAAACTTTTGGACTTTAAGGCAACTCCTGAACTACTATTTCAATTCACAGTTGAGCACCTACCACGTGTCAGCTACTTTTACATATGTGTGTCATTTACTCAATGAGATATGCAGTTTCTCAGTGCAGTTGACCTCTTCTCCCCAGTTAGGCCATAAATTCAAGCACAGGGTACCATGGTCTATGCATCCCTCATAGAATCTCTGTGTAGAATAGGTGAATAAAGAAGACATGAAGTCACCACAGCAATATTCACAATAGCCAAGATGTAGAAACAGCCTAAATGGTCACCAACAGATGAGGATAAAGAAAATGTGCTACAGGATTTAGAAGAATTAATATTGTTAAAATGTCCATACTACCCACAGCAAACTATAGATCCAAAGTAATTCTGACCAAAATACCATTTTGCACAGAACTATAACACATAATCCTAAAATGTGTATGGAACCACAAAAGATTCCAAGCAGCCAAAGCAATCTTGAGAAAGAACAAAGCTGAGGGGCATGCTCCCATATTCCAAACTGTAGTGCAAAGCTATAATCAAAAACAAATAAATCCAAATGGTATGGTACCGGTACAAAAACAGACAAATAGATCAGTGGAAGAGAATAGAGAGTCCAGAAAAAAAACTCATGATTATATGTTCAATAATTCTATGACAAAGGAGGCAACAATATACAATGGGGAAAAGACAGCCTCTTTAATGAATGGACAGATCAGACAGCTACATGCAAAAGAATGCAACTGGACCACTTACTTACATTTTACACAAAAAGAAACTCAAAATGGGTTAAAGACTTAAATATTAGACCTGAAACCATGAAACTCCTAGAAGAAAACCAAGGCAGTAAGCTCTTTGGCATTGGTATTAATAATATTTTCTTTGGATCTGTCTCTTCAGGCAAAGACAACAAAAGCAAAATAAACAAATGGGACTACGTCAAACTAAAAAGCTTTTGCACAGTGAAGGAAACCATCAACAAAACAAAAAGTCAACTTAATGGGAGAAGATATTCACAAATGTTATATGAAATAAGTGGTTGACATCCAAAATATATAAAGAACTCATAAAACTCAATATAAAACAACGACTATTGATTAAAAATGGGCAGAGGACTTGAATAGACGTTTCTCTAAAGAAGATATACAGATGGCCAACAGACACATGAAAAGATGCTCAATATCACTCATCATCAGAGAAAATGCAAATCAAAACCACATTGAGATATCACTTCACACCTGTCAGAATGGAGAGTATCAAAAAGTTAAGAATAACAGGTGTTGGTGGAAGATGTGGAGAAAATAGAACCTTCTGCATGTTGGTGGGAATGTAAATTGGTTCAGCCACTCTGGGAAACAGTATGGAGATTCCTCAAAAAATTAAAAACAGAACTACAATATGATCTAGCAGTTCCACTTTTGGGCATTTATCTGAAGAAAATGAAAACACCAATCTGAAGAGATATATACAGCCCCATGTTCACTGAAGCATTATTTACAACAGCCAAGATATGGAAGCAATTAAAGTGCCCATCAATAGATGAATGGATAAATTAGATGTGGTATATACATACAGTGGAATATTACTCAGCCACAGAAAAGAATGAAATCTTACCATTTGTGACACCATGATGGACCCAGAAGGTATGAGGCTAAGTGAAATAAGCTAGACAAAGATAAATACTGTATGATTTCACTTACATGTTGAATCTAAAAACAAAACAAATGAACAAACAAAACAAAACAGAAACAGACTCATAGATATGGAGAACAAACTGATGGGTGCCAGAGGAGAGGGAGTGGAGGGATGAACAAGATAGGTGAAGGGAATTAAGACGTGCAGTTTTCCAGTTATAAAAAAAAAAAAAAAGCAAGATGTGGAGATGTAATATACAGCATAGTTAATATAAGTCAACAAGATTGTAACAACTTTGTAAGGTGATGGATGGTAACTAGACTCACCGTGGTGACCATTTTATAATGTACATAAACATTGAATCGGTATGTTGTACCCTTGAAACTAACAGGATATTGTGTGTCGATTACTCTTCACTTTAAAAAATGTGTTATATACACACAGTGGAACAAAAATGGATGAATCTTATGAACATTATGTTCAGTAAAAAAGCTAGTTACAGAAAGACAAATACTGCAGGATTCCACTTATACGAGCTATCTAAAATAGATTCAAGGGGCGCCTGGATGGCGCAGTCGGTTAAGCGTCTGACTTCAGCCAGGTCATGATCTCGCGGTCCGTGAGTTCGAGCCCCGCGTCAGGCTCTGGGCTGATGGCTCGGAGCCTGGAGCCTGTTTCCGATTCTGTGTCTCCCTCTCTCTCTGCCCCTCCCCCGTTCATGCTCTGTCTCTCTCTGTCCCAAAAATAAATAAAAAAACGTTGAAAAAAAAAATAAAATAAAATAGATTCAATAAATGAATGAATGAATGGATGAATGAGTGGAAGAAAGAATGAATGATGGCTGCCAGGGGTTGGGGGCTGGGGGAAACGTGGAGCTGCTAATCAAATAGGCATAAAGTGGCAGTCAAGCAAGATGAATAAGCCTTGGAGATCTGCTGTAGAGCACCGTGCCTTCGGCCAGCAACATGGTATAGTACACTTACAAATGCATCCAGAGGACAGATCTCAAGCTACGTGTTTTTACCACAACAAAACACAATTTTAAAAATTAAAAGAAGGAATGGAGGAGATGGATTGGCCATGGGGATGGGCCGGGTGGGGAATGGGGAAGGAGCACCTTTGAAAAAGTTGACAGCAAAGCCAGCTTTGTTAATGGATCCGTCAGAGACGAATTTGAGCCAGAGGCGACTGGAAGTGCTCTTGATGTCATCCGGCTTCTCGTAGCCACAGTAGCGCCCGATGAGAGTGCTGCTCTCACTGTGCCCATCACGCACCTCCAGGTAGTCGTAGGCACAGCTGTCATGGCGTTCGATCTGAGGGTCAGGGGCTGGATCAGCTGGAGCAGCTCTGGTGGCCAGGGCCCAACACCAGGAAACCCACAACAGGTGGGACAGCAGGGTCTCCGACCTACCTCAAAGGACTGGAAGGTGAGGCCCACGTGGAAGCCCTCAGACACCTGGATCCGCCAGATGCAGACTTTGCTGGGCCGGTAATCATCAGGGTAATTGGGTGACTGGATGTGGCCATTGTCCTTCTTCACATCTCCCCCACAGATGGCTTTGGGGACACAGGGTGAGGTCAGTTAGAATGCTCTGCTCAGCTCAAGAGCCCCTCTCTCCCCTCCTTCAGTCCTTCCTATGTACCCCTCCCCCAGCTTCTTAGTACCCCCAGGCCTGGCCAATCCCACTGGGGTCTCTGCTTCCTCCCTCATGCTCCCCTGACCTTGCCCTTAGTGTGCCAGGAGTGAGCGTTTTGATCCCCAGGGACCACACCCAATCCTCCCTCGTCACTCTTCTTCCGTACCTTCATAGACGGCAAAGAAGCCCTTCCCGACCCAGTTGCTGCTGCTGCGGAACTCGACCCAGAGACGGCTGTCGGTGGAGACAATAGGCTCGGGGAGTTTGCCCCCGCAGAAGCGGCCTGCGCAGACAGTGTGGACAGAGGGCAGTGAGGCCTGAAGTGGGTCCCTCTCCCCTCCCTGCTCCAGGGCTGTCCCTCCAGGGAGCCTGTCCCACCACTCTAGGGGCTCAGGGGCTCAGGGGCTCTGGCCTTGGTCTGCACTTGGCACACAATCTCAAGGCCCTCCAGTTGGCCTGAAACTAGTCTAAGGTCTAGTGTGGTCTTGAAGGGCCAGAGAGTACTAACTTCTACAGGATTTTATGCACTTGAGGAATAGAATATGAGTTCTGGGAGGAAAGGGGACTTCGCACAATATCAAACTGTATCTGTGTTTTAGTTACCTTTTTTGAAAAGTAGGCTTCACGCCCAGCACGGAGCCCAATGCGGGGCTTGAACTCACGACCCTATTAAGACCTGAGCTGAGATCAAGAGTCAAACACTTAACCAATTGAGCCACCCAGCAGCCCTATTTACTTTTTTCAAAGAGCATATTATCATTACTTTTCTTATTTGACCTTCATGCAAACAAGTAATAACCAAGAACGAACTCAGCTTTCTTTGTACATTTAGAATGTTTTCATTTGACCAAACGCAAGAGATAGCAGAGGACCCCAAATAAATCCTAGAATCTAGGGACTGGGTCAGAAAATGTCCCCTTTGAAATAAAACCTGACAGGAATCTGTTTAAGCAGATTAGGCTGGCCATTTGTAGAATTCTTTGTAGTGGAGAATCAAGTAGGGATGGTTTGTGTGTTCTGAGTAAGATTGGGTGTTTCCCAACCTTCAGCAAGGGACAGAGGGTGCTGACCCAGGAATGTAAGTTATGAAAAAGAAACTGTAATCTTGGAAATGCTAACATGTCTTCAGGAGGAAGTGTTGTAATGACAGCTGCTTTGGGTGACTAATAAGAAATATTCAAATATCAGATACTGGGGGAAAAAGAGATGGTTAGTAACGGTTTGTCATCCTGCTTCAGACACAGGCTGTGGAGCAAAGACTCTAGTGACAATGAGTAGTCCCGGGCTATTTAGGGTTATGTCCAGATTGGAGGAGAATTCACACAGCTCCTCAGGCTTGACGCAAAAGCTTCTTTTGGCCCTAACTCCATGTCCATTAAAATAACTTCTGTCCTGTGGTTCTGACTACACATCCCCCACTTACTCACCACCCCCCGCCACCAAGGGACAAAGTATCCTGTGCAAACAAGTCTGTGCCAGGTAGGTAGCCCTCTGTGGTGTGCCAGGATGCACTGTGGGTACCCTTAAGCCAGACCTTACAGATAGAGAAAACAGAGCCTCTGAAATTGCCCAGATGAGGAGAGCCTGGAACTGTGGAGATGTGCCTGTCTGTCTCCCTCTGTCAACTTATATGACACCCCTGACCCACACACTGAGAGTCACCTCTGAGGGAGGCCCAGAAGCCTATACCAAAGACCCTAAGGTCCAGACTAGGGAAGGGATTTGCCCAAAGTTATACACTTGGTGATGGAGTTATCAGGCACTGACTCTATCAGGAGTCCTGATTCCCACACCAGATCACCCTTGGCCAAGCTATGGGTTTCAGGGGAGGATGAAGAGAATATGAGTAGGTGTAGGAAGGAAGTAGCCACATCAAACCGAAAAGCTTTTGCACAGTGAGGGAAATGGTCAACAAAACGAACAAGCAATTTACTGAATGGGAGATGATGTTTGCAAATCATACATTGGGTAAGGGATTTCTATCCAAACTATATGTAAAGAATTTACACAACTTAATATCAAAAAACCAAACAACCCAATTAAAAAACGGGCAGAGGACTTGAGTAGACATTTCTCCAAAGAAGACATACAGATGGCCAACAGACACATGAAAAGATCCTCAACATCACTCATCATCAAGAAATGAAAATCAAAACTACAATGAGATATCACCTCACACCTATCAGAATGGCTAGTATCAAGAAGACAAGTTAAAAAAAAAAGGTGGGGGGCACCAGGGTGGCTCAGTCAGTTGAGCATCCAGCTCTTGATTTCAGCTCAGGTCATGATTCCAGGGTTATGGGATCAAGTCCTGCATCAGGCTTCATGCTGAGTGTGGAGCTTGCTTAAATAAGACCACTGACAACAGGTTTGAGGAAGTGGTGATAAGGGAACCCTTGTACACTGTTGAGAGGAATGCAAACTGGTGCAGCCACTCTAGAAAACAGTATGGATATTCCTCAAAAATTAAAAATAGAACTACCGGGGCGCATGGGTGGCTCAGTCGGTTAAGCGTCAAACTCTCTTTTTTTAATGTTTATTTATTTTGAGAGAGAGAGAGAGAGAGGATGAGAGAGAGAGAGAGAGAGAGAGAGAGAGAGAGAGAGAAAGAGGGAGAGAGAGTAGGGGAAGGGCAGAGATGGGGAGACAGAATCTGAAGGAGGATCCAGGCTCTGAGCTGTCAGCACAGAGCCTGACATGGGGCTCAAACCCACAAACCATGAGATCACAGCCTGAGCCAATGTTGGACACTTAACTGACTGAGCCACCCAGGCGCCCCCAAGTGTCGGACTCTTGATTTTGTCTTGGGTCATGACCTCATTCATGGTTTGTGAGATCAAGCCGTGCATAAGGCTCTGCGCTAACAGTGTGGCTCCTGCTTGGGATTCTCTCTCTCCATCATTCTCTGCCCTGCCCTCCGCTCAAAATAAATAAATCAACTTTAAAAAAATCTAAAAAAATATAACTACCTTATGATCCAACAATTCCACTTTTGGGTATTTATCAAAAGAAAACGAAAACACCAATTCAAAGAGATATATGCAATCTCATGTTCATTGCAATATTATTTACAACAGCCAGGTGATGGAAGCAACCGAAGTGTCCCTTAGTAGATGAATAGATTGAATAAGATGTGGGATATCCATATCACTCAGCCATAGAAAAGAATGAGATTTTGCCATTCGTGACACCACGGATGGACCTAGAGGGTATGATGCTAAGTGAAACAAAGAAAAATACCATATGATTTCACTTATATGTGGGATCCAAAAACAATACAGATGAACAAACAAAGCAAAACAGAAACAGACTCATAGATACAGAGAACAAATTGATGGGTGCCAGAGGGGAGGTGGTGGGAGGTAGACAAAATAGGTGAAAGAGATTAAGAGACACAAGCTTCCAGTTGTACACTTGATCTTAGCCAGAAGGCCGAGAAGTGATACAAGCTTCCAGTTATAAAATAAATCAGGCATGGGGATGTGATGTACGGCATGGAGACTATAAGCAATAATATTGTAATAATGTTGTATGGTGACAGATGGTAACTACCCTTATCATGGGGATCATTTAGTAATACATGAAAATATTCAATCACTGTGATGTATACCTGAAACTAAGAGGGTATTACATGTTAATTAGACCTCAATTCACACAAAAAAGAAGGCTCCACAGAGGAGGCACGGGGCGGGCTAGTGCCTTACCTCGGAGGGGTGCTTTCCTCCAGAAGCCGTCTCGGACCTCCACGTAGTCATACCAGCACAGGCGGCTGCGATACAGGTCCATGGACGTGAAGTTCAGAATGATCTAGGGGAAATGGGAAGAGGAAGAGGGTTACACAGCTCCCCACCAGCCTGGCCTGCCGGCCCCATGACCACTGCCTGCCTCACTCTGCATAAATAGTGAAGGGGCTCAGAAAAGGAGCTCCTGGTGCAGAGACGGCACTCCTCTCCCCAGCTGTCTGCCAATGACGGCCAGCTTTCTCAGATAACTCAGTCATCACTTAACATACATGGCCTTGCTGAATATCTGTATAAGACCAGAGGTCTCATTTTACTGATCCCCTTAGTGAGGAGACACTGGTTTGGGTTAAACAAACTCATCTCTCCTCCTGGTCGACTTAAATAACACCAATCACAGCACCATTAGAGGGATGAGGTATCAGTGATAGGAAGGGCCCAGGGTGGCATGTGGGTACCAGGGGCTCTGAAATGGAAATGAAGGGTCCAGAGAGGAGAGGCAGAGAGACGGGCTGAGTCACCCATCATCACATATTCATTGAATGTTGATTCCAGGCAAGGGGTCATGCTAGCTGCTGAGGGGAATACCAGATCTGAATCCTTCCTGTGAGTGGGTTTAACGTCCATCCCTGTCAAGGGGCTTAGGATTTAGAAGGATAAGAAATACACATGACTTAGAAGGATAAGAAATCCACATGAAAAGCTCACTGAGTAAAAAAACTCAGACTCCACACACATGGGCCTGGGTTGGAACATCACCTCTGCATTTCTTGCTGGGAGTCCTTGGGTAAATCACCCAACCTCTCTGACCTCAGCTGCCACGAGCATGAAATGAGGAAAGAGCACCTCACCCTGAAGTAGCACCTCGTAGGTACAGCCACCGCCCTAAGTGCCTCCTGTTCATGAACTCATTTCAGCCTTTGAACTCATCAAATGGTCATGTAATACTGGAGGAACGTTTGACACCTTGGTAAATACCAACTCTCCCCAGCCGGTGGGCATATTAACAGTAGACAGGTACACTTTCCAAGAGGGAAATTGCTTTAGTAGTTTCCAGAATGTGCCCCCAAAGCCTCTTTTGTATCTCGAGTCCAACAAGCAGGAACAGTTCATGGTGACCTGAGAGGTGTATACAGTGGACACAAATGGCCCAGGAACCCACCTGTTAGGTCTAGCTGGCTTCTCTGCTGGAGGAAAAGGGGACAAGGTGTATCTCTCCTCTGGCTCACTGCAGTTAGAGGCAGTCAGAGTGGAGGTGAGAATGAAAAAGATCCCAAAGCAGGCACTGGCAACTGTGGTCTGTAGCCTGTGTCAGTGCTGTGACGGTCAATGGTCAGAGAACGTGTCAGTGCTATGACGGTCGATGGTCAGAGAATAACTCTGGCTCTCGGTCACTCCCTGACACCGACCCCTTTAGAATTCTTGGTGATTTCAATAGCCACCTAGATGACCCTTCCCATTTCTGGGCCTCTCCATTCCCTGACTTCCTCTCTCCACCTCTTCTCGGCCACACATGGCATGACATGCCCTAGACCCTGTTATCATCAATAACAGTGCATCCCCCATAAGCTCAAGTTCAAGCACCCCACTGTCCATCCACGTGCCCCAATCTCTCCTCGTTCACTTGCTCCATACACCTAGTCCAACAATCCTTCCAGTTCACCATGACCTTCCACCTTCTGAGCCTATGGGGTTTTCCCACCCTTTATCTCCACGTACTCACATCAGTCCTTGCCTGGCTTGGAATCCATAGCCCATCCTGCCTCTTTTCTTTTGATTTGTACATGAGTTGAAATGTGTTTGTGTTTGGGGAAACATTTATGAATTGTGGCACTCTGGGATGAAATCGAGCAAGACCAGGTTTTGAAAAGTGCACCCTATTACTCTTGATGATTATTATTAGTCATCATTGAATGTTACTATTGTTATTATAAAGATACAAGTCCTGGTATTTTGAAAAACTGAAGTTGAAAATCTGTTCTGGCTCTTGCTCTGGAGACAGACAGTGTGCCTGGATCAATGACCAAAGTAGGACATAGATGAAGTGGCAAAGGCCTGGGGCAGTCACCTCACTTCAAAGCAAATCCATGGTCCATCTTTATCATCACCTCCTTGTATAGGACCTCAGCTCTCTTTTTCCTCTTTTCTCCTCATTGTATTCACTGGAAAACCACACCCCTGCTTAAATCCAACTTTCCACCTACTCTGTGCCTGTTCCCAGGAGGCTGAAGTCATGGTTAGAGGAAATAACCATGTTGCTTGTCTCACTTGAAATTTGAGACCACTGACCTCCACTGCGTCTTTAGCGCTGCCAGGCACACCTTTCACATTCTCCTCCTCTCTCCTCAAACCATCTGTACCCCTTCTTGAACTCTCAGTCCTGGCCCTACCATTATCTTTTTCCAAGATTAGTTCAATAGTCACTGCTCTTGATCTTGCCTCCCAGCAGAGCAGAGCTTTCATGATGTAATTGGATCATATCTCCCCACTGCTCAAAATCCTTTAATGCATGTTACTCAGAGTAAAATCCAAAGTCCTTACTTACCATGTCCTCTATGGCCATTTATAATCTAGCCCCCTGCTATCTCTCTGACCCCATCGCCTACCACTTTCCTCCTTGCTTACTTGGCTCTGGCCACATGGACCCTACTGGTCCTCAAACACACGAAGCCTGCTCCTGCCTCGGGGCCTTTGCATTTGCTGGCTAGAAGCTCTTCCCAGCTACCTGCCTGATGTGTTCCCTCACTTCCTATCCATTTCTACTCCAACTCACCTGATGTGAATGAGGCCTTCTCTGACCATCCCACATGTTACAGTAACCCCCACCTCACTCCTTTATCTCCTATTGCTGATTTCCTTCATAACACTTATTACCATCCGACCTATCGCATTTACTTTTTATTTGCTTGTCTGTCTCCCCCTTACCCCTACTCTGCCAAAATGTAAACCCTATGAGGACAGGAGTTTTATTTAACTCGATATGGAATCTTTGGTGTGTGGCATGTAGTAGTTGCTTAATAAATGTTTCTTGGATAGAATTTTTCTTTTAGGAATCTATTTTATAGATACACTTTCCCAAGTATACAAAGATCTCAGGTTTGAGATATTTACTGTAGCATTTTTGGTAATGATAAAAACTTGGAAAAAACTTAAATGAAACATCAGAGAAATGGGGATGACAGCATGTTAAGCAACCATCAAAATGTCTGAGGTAGAACTTGATGCGCTAACATGGAACAATGACCATGATTTCCTGCTGAGTGAAAGGCAAGTTACATAAGACCACATATCCATACACACATGCACGCACACATACTTAGAAGAGTCTGGAAGGACATACCAAGTGTTACCAATGTTTGGTCACCTCTGGGGAGTGGGATTTGGAGGAGGACCCAGGGCAGAATATTCACTCTTTACCATATGAATTCCTATACTTTTCAAAATACTTATCTCTATATCCGACAAACAACAAAAACATCTTTAAGGAGTTGCTGGATGGACGAAGGAATGCAGAGGGCTGAGTGAGGGCAGTCTGGCCCCTAAACTTACATCCTTCACCACTATTCCATGTGGCCTCCGATCAGTTTTGCTCAGCAGCTGACAAGAACAGCAGCAGCTTTCCCTTCGCCCTTGGAAACTACCCTGGCTCTGTCCAGGGAGGATGGCTTCACACCCTCCTGAAGAACCACGCCCACAGGCAGAAGCCCAAAGGACCCACCCAAGACCTCCTATGGGGCAGGAGGAAGCAGTGGTCACCTCGCTCAGGAAGAAGAGACCTGTGTTGGCAGTTAAAGGCATCCTCCAGGAGGGCACACCATGGCTATATTGAGACTAGAGATGTCTAATTAAGAGTTGTAATGGCTTCTGTCATCTGGAAACAGCTGTGCTCTGGTGGCAGGGGCACTGCCCTTTGCCAAAGAAAACCTGGCCACCTCTACCACTTCCTGGCTGGTGATGATGGGCCCGTGGCTTGACTTCTTTGTGCCTTGGTGTCTTTGTCTAAAAAACAGCAGTAATCATAAAGAGCTGGGGGATTCAATGAGAAACAGGGTGCAGAGTGTCCACAAGTGGACCCCGCAAATGGGAAGTACCCCCCACATTTGTTGGATGCTCTCAGGGAGCAATTGGGACGATATGTTGACCCCCGGGGACTCACAGTCTGGCTTCAGTCTGACTTTGCTGTATGACCTTAGGCTCATCATTGAACACCTTTGTGCCTCCATTTCCATATCTATAAGATGGTAATGGTAATAGTACCAACCTCATAGGACTTAGAGAATTAAACCAATACATGGAAAGTTTATAACATTGACACATGTATGTGTCACACATGCAATATACATACATGCCACACATATATAGTACTGTGTATGCCACTCAAAAAAAGTTAATTTCACTGTTGGAGTTGAGTTTGCTTAAGATTTTGAAATTTGAAATGGTTCATCCCAGAATCTGGAAGTAGAAGGAGGCAAAAGGGGGACCTAGGAAGTCGACCAGGGATTACCGATTTAATAGATTAAGACTATAAGACATTGGGCACCTGGGTGGCTCAGTCAATTGAGCATCTGACTCTTGGTTTCAGCTCAGGTTATGATCTCACAGTTTTGTGGGGTCATGCCCCTTGAGCTGTCAGCCCAGAGTCTGCTTGGGGTTCTCTCTCTTCCTCTCTCCCTCTCGCCCCTCCACTGCATGCATGCATGCACATGTGCTCTTTCTCTAAGTAAATGTAAAAAAAAAAAAAAAGAAAAAGAAAAAGGCTACAGAATGACAGTAGCAGCCAACATTGGTGGAATTCCTGCCATGTGCCAGGCACAGCACTGAGCACTTTACGTGCATTAACTTGTCTAATCCTTGTATCAACCACATGAGGGAGGCACAACCATCAGACCCACTTTACAAATGGGGAAACAAAGGAACAGAGTGGTTAAGCAACTTCCCCAAGATCATGCATCTAGCAAATAGCACGGCTGGGAGTCAAACCCAGGCACTCGGGTCTTAAACTTAAACCCTTAAACTTTTATTCCATGTGGCCTCCCCAGGCCTGCCAGTCAATTTTGCTTACAGCTGCATGAAGAATGAGGGTCAACTTTCCCTTCACCCTCAGAGCCCCACACCCTTCAGCACCAGGAAGCAGGGACTTAAGGGAGGGGTCATAGCTGCCCAACTGGAGGACTGGAGGTGGCGTTGGGGAAGGCATTACAGATGAGCGGAATTTGGAACTTGAAGAATAGGCAAGATATCACAAGGCAGGGATGGGAATGAGGGTGGACACTGCCAAAGCCAAAAGACATTTTAAGTTCTTATCTTTTTGGCTCGGCTGCAACAATGGACCATGATCTCCTGAAACCACTTTCCTGCTCCTAAGGGGCGGGCTTTGTCGCTTGGGAAACACTCTTAAGTCTTCTTTGGAGCAGCTGCTAATGACGTACAGTGGAGACATGGGGGTCCTACAAGAAGCCTTCCAAAGTGGCTCTTTCTTGTTTGATATATCCCTGCCTTGCATAAAATTTCTGTATCACTCAAACTTCTGGCAATAAGCAGAGAACTAGAAGGCAAGTGAAAACAACCTCTCAGCACAAAAGAAACATCAAAGTCCACCCACGAATGCAAGCGAGTTTATTTAAGGTTGACTGTTGAAAGAGCGTAGACTTTGGAGTTGGACAGTCCTGGAACTAAATGCTGGTTCCACCATGACTGCCTGTGTAAACGTGGGCAGATTTACTGATGCCCTCTGAGCCTCGACTCCCTCATCTACACAGAAGGGACGAGAACACCTGCACCACAAAACTGATGTGGGGAATAATGAGGTCATACATACAAGATGCCTAATACTTTGCCTGAAACGTAATGGGTAAACAGCAAAGAATGGTCACTATTATTTCATGACGCTATCCTCCCTGGCTCCCCAGCCTCTGCAGAACCCTTAGAGGGTTCCTGTCCCCCAGGGTTCCATCTTTGACTCAATTACAGCTCTACAATTTGATCCAGAACTGTGAGTGAATTTTACTTTTTCTATTTCTGCAGCTACGCACTGAAAAGTTTGAAATATTTCTCTGTAGCCTACTTCTCTCCCTGGAGCTCCAGGCAGGCCTCTGAAAAAGGATGGGGAGTCTCTTGGGTGTTGTGGAGGGAGCATGCCTAAGGCACAGAGAGGCTCCTGGGGCAAGTCCATTTGTCTACTAGAGACTAGGGCCAGCCCATGCCAGCCTGGAACCACAGGGAAAGAAGCTGATCCTGACCAAGGTTGGCATATCCCTGCTGGCTGAGCAAACTTCTTGAACAGGAAAAAAAAAGCAACGCTCTACCCTACTCTGTGTTCCTCAGGGGCTGGGGACTCTCTCATGCATCTCTCTGTCCCCAATGCCAGGTGTGTAGTGGGCACACAGGTCTCTGGAAGGGCACTTTAGCAATTGTTGATGTGGGACAGGGTTTAGAATTCACAGTATTGCAATCATGGACTTTTGTGTCATAATCTTTGGACAAGTTACTTAATTTTTCCAAGTTTGTTCTCCCATATGCAGAATGGGGACAACATTAGCACCCGGCCTAGAATGTTGTTGTGTTAATTATAAGACATAACACATAAAGAATTTAACACATGCCTGGCCAATCATGTGATCAATAATTTTAGTTGTTTTTATTGTTATTTGCTGTGAGATTTCCAAAAGCGGAAGTTGTGGAGACCTTTGGCAGAGAGATAAAGGAAGCCAGAGAATGGTCAGAACAAGACAGCAAAAAGGAGAGCAATTTTTAAATTAGATTCAGAACAAGAAAAAGAACAAGGAAGGGATGGGTTCACTTAAAAAAAATTTTTTTTTTAATGTTCATTTTTGATAGACAGAGAGAGACAGAGCATGAGCAGGGGAGGAGCAGAGAGCGAGAGAGACATAGAATCCAATCTGAAGCAGGCTCCAGGCTCTGAGCTGTCAGCACAGAGACCGATGCAGGGCTCGAACCCACAAACTGTGAGATCATGACCTGAGCCAAAGTCGGATGCTTAACTGACTGAGCCACCTGGGGTGGGTTCACTTTTGAGGGAGGGTGACAGTATGTTAACTGAGAGAGATGACGGAATTACTCAACCCTCAATAAAAGACTACCACAAATGAGAATGATCTTCAAATTGCAAACAGTAAAATAAGCATAGTTTGGAAAGGGAATAGAAACTCATTCATATTGGAGGGGAGTCAGTGAGCACCTCTTTAAATTAGCTGTTGCCTCTAGGCTCAAAAATGACATCAGAGGACATTCAAATAACTTACAGATGTGATCAGTGTCTGTAATCTTGAAAACTCAGAACAAAAGCTTTGCCAGTTTCCAAAAGGGGTGTGTGTGTGTGTGCGCGCGTGCGCGTGTGTGTTGGAAGAGGGGTTTGGAGTGAATCCTGGGAATCACAACCCACTAAGTTGAATGTCAATCCCCAAATAAACAGATAGCCTGCCACCATTTAGAAAAGAGACACTTGATTATTAGGAGCTGGTTCAGGTTCACTTAAAACAAAGCACATCAGACAAATGTCATTTCCTTTTTAAAAGGTGTTTCACCAACTGGTGGAACAGTGGCTTTGATTTGGTAAGGCAATCCATCTATATATTCAGCATTTATGAGCTGTTTCCTATGCCAGGGATATAAAGGTGACAAATTCGTGGTTGGAGAAGCTCACTTCGCAGTCAACAAGGTGATGACTCATGGCTGGATGGTAGTGTAGCAAGTGGTATCATAGCCAGTGGAATAAATCTGCCCAAAGTCTGCAGATGAACAGTGTCAGCTCAGAGAGGGAACTTGGCTCTGCTTTGATTCATGTCATGTTCAATGTTTCAATCAAAGACCAGTTTCAGAAGACCCAGAAAAGACATGCTTATCAAATGAGCTCAGGACAGAGTAAGAGAGATGGCACCCGCTGAATGGTGGAATTCAGATTCCAAATGGTCTTGAGAGCTGTTGGAATGAACAATGTGACCAGTAATAAAATCTAGTCAAGCTCAAGACTGCACGAGTATATTAAGTACCATGTTCCAATCAAGAGGAATAGAGTCTTAAAGTTGACTATTGGGAACAATAAAAATGCACGGAAGGACACTGAAGGTAAAGGGGTGAGTGAGAGGTCCAGATACCACAGGAAAACCCTGTGGATAGATCTGAGAAGACCTTGGAAAAGTGCCTCTTGAGTAGTAAGTCAGCCCCTCCTCAAGGTAGTGCTCCATCGTTCTTGTGCAGTGAATGGGTCTACGTTTCCCAGGTAGGTCATTCACAGCCACAATCAACTATGCTCTCTTACTCTGGGGTCCTGGCAGAGGAGGGGACGCTCAGTTACCTTCTCTCCAGGTGTGACTGAGATACGCCATACGCAGTGCTTGTGGGCGGAGTAGCCATTGGGGTACTCAGGGGAAGAGAAGTTGCCTGTGCTGTCTTGTAGGGTCTCTCCACAAGCTGTCAGAGAAAGGAAATGACTGAACTGCTGGCTGCAGATGCTCAATTCCCCCAACCTCCTGGCTTCCCACGCCCTGAACTCTGGCATCACTCAGGGGAGAGAAGAACGGCTAAGCAGAGGAAGGAGTCTGGGGTGGTCCTGTCCCTTTAAGATACACTCCGTGCTCTTTACACATAAGCCCACACCATTGGACCTATTTGGCCTAGTGCTGCAGGATGCCCTGCTGTCCAGGCAACATGGCTTCCAGGGTTAAGGTCAAGCTCCTTTGGTGGGCCTCACTCTACCTCCGTCCCTGATAATTGCTCTGCTAGTCCCCTTTACTGCTCCTACTGCCCTATTCTCCCAGACCCTCCGAAGGTACATGGCTCAGTATCTCACCTGATCCCAGCCCCAGTTTGGTTCCTTAACTTGAACACTGCCCCTGCCTGGGTACCTCCACCCCTACCACCAGGCAGCCGCTGGCCTTCTCTAAGACTTACAGCCTTAACGTCCTCAGCCCCAGGTCCTGGCCTCCGCCTGCTTCAGGCTCTGCCCTCCACCCTTCCCTGGTCCATCCCTCCCTGCCCTGACCTGGGCACTTGTAGAGCTTGCGGGCCTGGGCGATGTCCCCCTTGCTGAGCCGGGTCCTTTGGCCAATGGGAGGTTTCACCCCATTGACCTCGTACTTGGGAACAATGGTGTCCAGGAAGATGCCCCTGAGGAGGAAAAGCCCGATCTGGGTGAGAGTCTGATGGAGGGAGGGGTGGTGTGCCTGTGTGTACCCAAGGTCACGACCCTGCCAGAGCCCAGACATTCCTCAGTAGGGTCAGGGACGGGTGGAGATTGCTCACCCTGTCATTATGCTGCCCACTGACCAGCAGCCACCCTGCTCCGTGGCAGCCACACTGCTGGAGACTGGGGGAGCCCCAGGAATACGCTGGGAGGTCAGGGACATAGGCTCCACATGCCCTGGGAACCTAGTGGTGTTCTGGCTCAGTCTAGGTCCAACCCCCAGCCTCAGGAGAGCTTGGGACCCCTAGCGACCATGTCTCTAGCCTCACCAAGCCTCTGCTTTTGTGGCCCCTCGTGCTCGTTCGGCTGTGACTGAACTTCTCCCAGGACTACCAAGGCCAGTGCTTCATTTTGCTGGCACGGACTGCTTTTGATAGGTTCCACCGTGGTCAGACCACACAACTCCGGATCCATCCATGTCTCCTGTCCCCCCTGCCCAGTTCCTGCCTGCTAAGTCCTGGGTGTTTCCATCTGGGAGGAGCAGGACGAAGGGAAACAGGCGGCCCTCTGCCTCCCCAAGGTCCCTGACTCACACCCAGCTGGGTGGAACTCAGCAGGGGGTGGGGTGGGATGTGGTGGGAAATGTCCAGGGGAGGTCTGTGGCTGTGGGGGGCAGGATGACCTCACCACCCTTCCTTGGTCTCTGTTCCCTCAGGTCTGGAGGCAGGGAGACTGAGGAGGGGCACTGTGCGTGGGACAGAGCAGGACTGCAGACAGAGGATAAGGAAAGAGCCAGGCATGGGAAAGGCCAGGCTTGGAAGGGGAGCCTGTAAAGGAGTAGGGAGGGGCTGTTTCCCACACTCTGCTAAGGAGAAGCTGCCGGTGCACAGGCTGGGCCACTACCTCTGGGGGTTCCGATCATGATTTCGGGGAATGTGGGCCCCCAGGAGGAGTGTGTGCACTTGTAAGCAGAGGAAAGGGCTAGTTCAGGGCAGTAGCCAGCCTTTGTGCAAATTAGCCGGTTCCAAAAAGGCAAACTGATTACAAAGGATGCCCCCAATTAGAAAAATGTGTCCTCTTTTGGATGACAGATGAGGGAAAAGCTCAGCTCCCTTGGCTGATACAGTTCTGAGCCACAGCATATACATATGTGTCAGGCAAAATGGCTGGACTTCAGCCTCCTGAGCCAGGTATCCCAGGGATCCACAGTACTAGGCTTCGTGGGTCCAGGCCCTGCCATGGACCCACAATAGAAGAGGACAGCAGGGCAGGCAGCATCCATGGGTCCTCTGCTCGGGAGCTGGGGCCACCAGAAGCCCACTCTCACCCTTGGTGACTGCCCCAGCAGGGCAGCCCAGTGCAAAGTGAGAGGCCCAAAGAGAACGGCCTACAGAAGGCAGGATTAGGCTGCCCCAGAGGAGGCCAGGCCCCATCTCTCACCTGGAGAACGTGTTCCGGGCATAGTGCATGATACTGTCAAAATCATAGGTCTCCCCTAGGGACTCCACTTCCTGGAGCTCCATCTTCAAGAAGTTATACTCCTGCCCTGCGAAGACCAGGAAAAAGGTGTGGGGGGTGGGAGGGGTGAGTCTGTGTGCCACACAGTGCCACTTTTTCAGGGTGGGGAGTGGGGCCCCTCAGGTACTCGAGAGGTGCCCCCCTACCTGAGGGTCCAGGGAGCAGCCAAGGGAAGTCTGGGGGGGGTAGGGATGGGTCTCTAGAAGAGTCGGTCCAGCAGAGGGGCAGGGTCAACGAGGACTGGCTGGAGGGAAGGCTCAGAGAGTATGGGAAGGAAGCACCCATTTCTAGAACCACAGGGAGATGAAAGCAGGGAAGAGCAGAGGAGGCCTGGGGAGGGAGGAAGGAAGCAGGAAGGGAGGGGAGAGGGGGTAGCCAGGAGAAACAAGAGAAAAAAAAAAAAAAACCCTTAGAGGGGAGAACAGGCAGAGGGCAGAAGACTGGGCAAAAGTGAAGAGAAAGGCTGAGGTGGCATGGGGGATGGGCCAACTCCCCCCCTCCCCCCTCCCCCCAAGGCCAGCTGGGCTCTGGGCTGCTCTGGATGGCCCGCGTGTCCAGGACCAGGACCTCTCCCAGCCCCCCAAACAGCTCCACAACTGATCTTCAGTCTCTGAGCTGCTACTGGCAGGAAGCAGATGCCTCAGGGGCAGGGTCTGGACCAACCTGGGCCCTGGGCAAGGGCTGCCACAACACTGAGCTGACCACAAGCTATGGCTCCAGGAAGCAGCTCCCACCCCTACTAGAGGCCCTGGAGTGGTTGGGGGCGGGGGGGCAGGTGTGGCACACAGCTAGGCACTCAGGCCAAGGTGCGTACCTGGCTGGATGTTTTCACGCACGATAGAGACATGGCGGTCCCGGTCTGGCCGCGTGTGCTCATGCCAGAAGCCAATGACGTGGCCCAGCTCATGGACAACAATGCCGAACTTGTCACAGTTCTTGCCGATGGAGATGGCCTGTGGGCCTCCACCGCGGCGACCCACGTAGGAGCAGCACCTGGAGGGCGGGGCCAGCTCAGGGGGGCGGTCCCGAGCTGGGGGAGTGCATCCACTCAGGGGCCGGGCGAGGCTGCCAGGAGGGTGAGGGAGTGAGGTACAGGGGAGGGGCCTGAGCGTGGGATGCCCAGGCTGTGTTCAGGGGTCATAGCCACACCAGGGGGCAGCTCCTGGGAAGATGCCCGATGGCAGGAGTGGGGACAGATGATGTAGGATCGTGCCCAGATGGGGCAGCAGTAGTGCCCAGAGCAGAATGTGGACTGGGGTGATGGCCGAGGGTGCAGTGCCCAGGGGCCCCTGCTCACCCGCAGGGTCGATAGGTGAATACAATATAGCTGTCCTCATCAGTGCGCTCCAGGAAGGTGACACAGGTATGCTTCTCCCAGTGCCTCATGGCTTGCCGGAAGACTGCCCTCTGACTGCCTGCCAGGATGAAGGGGGCCAGGCTGCCACAGTGTCCAGGTGGGTCAACCTCAACCCACTGCCAGAATGTCAGCCTCTTGTTGGACAGATAGGCAGAGGACACCACTCATACCACTACACATGACAAGGCTGCCCCAAGGCTAGGCCCCGATGCAGGCTGCTCCCTCGGCCCCACAACATCATGCTCACCAGTGAAGTTTCCCCCAATGACAAAGGGGATGACCCCATCAGGCCACACACGCTCTGGTCTGGATGTGGCTGCCCGCCGGCTCCGGGACCTGCCTCTCCATCTCCCACGGTTTCTCCTCTGTGGCTGCCCACTGGTGCTCTGGCAGTTGAGGGTAGAAGAGTTTCCTGGTGTTGGGAGAGGAAGACACTGGTAGCAAGTGAAGGAATAGGAGTACGGGGAAACAAATTATACTCTATCCGCATTTTGGGGGGATTCCATATCTGTCCACTCACTAAAATTTATTTGTAACCCCCAAACCAATAACCTTAGCTCTTTCACGGTCAATCACTGACACGCACAGGACAGTGAAAAACATGAGTCACCCCCATACCCAACAGAGGTTGAACAAGGTGACACTTTGCCTTCTTGATTCAGCTCTCAGAATGTAAATAAGCATCTTTTTCATAGTCTGTTTAGTGCCACATTTGTTTTTGTATGTGGGGACTTTTTATTGGTGGTTTTGCTGTTTAAAATGACCCCCTTCTGCCCTGATAGTACAGAGGCACCAGACCACTGTCCAGCGTTCCTAAGTCCAAAAAGGATCTGATGTGCCCTATGGAGAAAATACACGTGTGTTAAATATGCTTTGTCGAGCCCCTAAGTTACAGTCCTGTTGGCTATAGCTCAAAGTTAATGCATCTACTGTGTGTTAAATAAGGGGTCTTTAAACAGAAACATACGTAAGACAGGGTTACGTACTGATCAGTTGGTGAGAATGTTGTGACAAGAGGCTTGCAGGGACCTAACCCTGTATTTCTCCTAGGAGTGATGACTGACTCAGTATTTGTTAATTCGGTGTTCACAGTGACTTTATAGAACAAGGTTATTCCATAACTCTATTCATAACTACCACAGATAGCAAGAATGGACTAAAACTGAAAAAGAGAACAATGGTGTACTAATTTCCTAGGAACTATAGGGGACTTGAGACCAGGAAATGTTGACTTCTCATCTAATAAAACTTCCTCCTTGTGGAGCATATAGAGCTTGACGTCTTTAAGTGTTCCCAAATATATGTTCTCATTTGACACAGTAGCTCTCTGGGATGCACTGTGCAAGTGTCACTGTGTATTATTTGACAGATAAGGAAACTAAAGCCAAAGATTTGCCCAAAGTCACCTAGTGAGTTAGTGGCAGGCCCACATGCTCCAGTTCCTCCATTTTGCTTGAACCATGTCTGCTGGTCCCCTCTCAGGCCAAGTAAGCCTTGCTAGTCATCAGGCCACTATGTTCCCCTCCAATGCCAGCTCCTCTCTGGGAAGTATGACCTTTACTCCATGGCTGCCCATGCCAAGATCCTCTCTCATGCTGGACAGGACAACCACCAGAGTGTGTGCAGAATGAGCTCTGGATGAGAATCCCTATCCTTTGTCAATGGGAGGGCTCCCTGTGGGCAGCACCATGTTCCTGAGCAGTGACAAAGCTGGACAGAACTAAACCAGCCCAGGCACTCATTCTTCCTATTCTCTTACCCATTCATAAGTGCCAGGTGGGTTGCTAGGTGCTTGGGCCACACCTAGGGATAAGAAGGACCCATCCCTGACCTTGAAGAGCTTTGAGTCCAGCTGGGGAGATAGACATATAAAAAAAATCATTGAAACATGGTTCCATGAGTGAGATACTAATACTGTAAACAGAGAGCAGACAGAGCACAGAAAATGGATGGATAACCATGCCTGGGGGATGATCAGAGAAGATTTCATCAGAGAAGCTCTTGAGATGGGCTTTGAAGGAAGTATAAAAGCTTGCAAAGTGGGAACATGAGGAGAAGCTGGGAGGGATTGGAGTGTTGAGCAAAGAGCATCAGATTTGGAGTGAGAAGGCTTGGGTTCCTGTCCCAGCACTGCCACTGACCAGCTATGTGATCTTGAATGAGTCACGTTATCTCCATGAGTCTTAGTTTCTGGATCTGCAATGCGGGACTTGTCCTACATCTACCTTTGAAGGTGGTTAGGGAAAAGTTAGGTAATGCTGGTGAAAGTACTTTGTAAACTGTAAGCAAAAAGAATGTCAGTTCTTTGCTCCTGGGTATGTCTATACTTGCTGCTCCTCTGGGGAAGGGACAAAGATATCCCAAGGGAAGACAAGCCATTATGCTGGGTTCAAGCTCATAGCCTCTGTCCTGAGAGGGCCTGGTTGGGAAACAGGGAAGTTGCTTGTTTCTCTAATTCTGGAACCCATTTCTGGGACATAGAAGGGCCCGCCTGTACCCAGAGTACCTGTAGTTTTGATGGAAGACCTGTGGGTTGCACGCTGCCTGAGGTCCTCAGCCTGCTGCACCTGGAAGGCCCTCAGGTCCTCCTCATCCAGGGCGATGTCCCCAAGGAAGGCAGCTAGAGAGAAAAGATGAGGCCTGGGAAGTTAATCCTCCTACCCAGCACTGACAGTTCCAACCCCATGGGTACCACCCCTACCCCCATAGCAACATCTGTCTTCAAATGCCTTCTGAGGAAGGGGGTCATAGGGGACTGGATTTGAGGATCCCGGGGGAGACTCGTGCTCACTTCTAAGTTGGGAATTTAGCAAAGCTGATACACGCTCCCTACCAGAGGAAGACATGATCATGTCACTTTTCCCATCGCTCTGTGGCAAATATTTAGTAAGCCAGGTACCACTTGAGTTATTAGCAAGATAGAAGAGGTTCCTGCTTGGAATACCTGGGTGACTCAGTCGGTTAAGCATCTGACTCTTGATTCGGGTCAGGTCGTGACCTCATGATGGTCGTGAGATCGAGCCCCGAACTGACAACAAGGAGCCTGCTTGCGATTCTCTCTTTCTCTCTTTCTGCCCCTCCCCTGCTTGTGTTCTCTCCCTCTCTTCTTCTTCTCTCTCTCTCTTTCTTTCTCTCTCAAAATAAATAAATAAACTTAAAAAAAAAAAGAGGTCTCTGCTCACATAGAGCTAACCTTCAACAATACATAACTAAATAAACACTGAACTCAAGAATTCCAGACAGTGATGAATGCTATGAAGAAAACAGAAGGGGGTGAGATGATAGAGCATCTACTCTGTGGGCCCATAACCTTGGCACTGCTCTGAGCCTATGGTATTCACTCAACAAATGCCGTTTCAATTAAATTGAGGGGAGGCCGTGAACAAAAATTGGAGCAGATAGGCCTATCAGGGAAACCAGGACACTTAATGGGAGCTGCCCAGCTAGAAGGAAAAAGTTTAACGGTTCTCAAGCGATTCCTATTCTGAGTCTCAGGGTCTCCTCTCTGGAGGAAGAAAGGCCTGGGGGAATAGAGCCCCCTGAATAGGCATTTTGATTTCTGGACCTGGGGAGAGATGTTTCTGGAGAGATGAGCTAAACAATCTGCCTGCCTTTCGAGAAGCTGGGAGCAAGAGGAAGCTGAGTACTCTGGAAGGAGCTCAGAGGCGAGCTTCATGCTGAGCTGGGCTGGGGAGGCGGGAGGGTGAGCTGGATGGAGGTGGGGCACAGAGCAGCTTCCCTGAAGCTCCACCCATGGCAACATCTGCTTCTCATCCTGAGTGCTACACAGGCCTGGCGGCAGCATTACACAAATTATTTTAACCTTGAGGCCTTGCACACAGGTTTCTCCTCCCCAGATGGCCCGCTGGGTGGACACACACACACACTTCATCACACAGAGAATCAGCCACATGGGTTAGTGATCCTACAGACATTTGGTGACATCCACAGCCATGCCCTCAAACACAGAGCTATGTGAGTCACAGAGATGCCCCCTCCCCCAGCAGCGCCCACACCACCCTTGTAGGTAGAAGGCACTCCAGAACATTTATTCGAGTGAAGTGTCACATCAGTAGTCTTTAGGCCTGCAAACACATGCCCGTAGATATGTACTCTGATGGGACCTTCACCTGGATCAACAGAACGTGGGAGTCCCTCTAGCAGTTATCTAGGCCAGCCTTCCATTTTACAGATATGAAAACTGAGGCTCAGAAGGGAAATGGTCTCCCACACTGCTAGTCATCGGAGAGGCTGGATTCATAACCCAGGCCTCCTGATTCCTAGTCTGGCATTCATTGCACTCAAGTTCATTACCTCTGTGGAGCCATATACACAAAGATAGACACTCACTCGGACACACACATCCACACACAAAAATACAGTCATAAACCACGTGTTCTAAAAAAACACACACGCACAAGCTCCAACACACACAAACTAACTGCAAGCTCCAAACCCATGAAGCCAGTAATGGTAGCAATAATGACACCTTATGTTAATGTTGAAATCGATGTTGTGCTTCCTAGTTGACAAAGTGCTTTCTCATTAATGGATTCACTTAATCCTGGCCCACTCGGCACGTGCCTGTTAAGCCACACTCCATCTCTGCATTTGCCTGGGCGTGTACAATTACAAATTGCTGGAGAGAGAACTGAGTGGCTAGATTCCAGCCCACCTCCCCGACTTTAGTGATTAGAACACTTGGGCTTAAGAAAGGAAATGAGTTGCCCAAGGTCACCAGCTGGTAACTGGCCCAGAATCTCTTCCACCACACGAGCAATATTCTTTTCTGTAAAATGTCGCCCTTGGTGGCCTTGGCTCAGGAACTGGTGGGACAGCAACAGAAGATATTTCTTAGCTGACATGCAAAGATCATAGGATCAGAGGGACACTCCAAGGAGGCAGTGATGGCTTCCTGCACACCAACATTCAGACAGGTACACTCATGCCACATGAATAACCCCACACCTTTGCACAGACACGAGTACCTCCAAGCTCACGTGCCCGTGGGCATTATCATATACACATGTGGCTGGATATTTAGACTCGTCTCTGCACACAGCAGCAAAAAGCAAAGTCTTTGTAGTTAGACCTGTCTTTGAATCCTAGCTTGGCTAATATTAGCTGACATGTCATATAAGCTCTACTAAACCTCAATTTTCTCCTACATAAAAAGAAGCTAACAATGGAATCTGTCTCCTAGAATTACTGCATGAAATAAGGCATGTAAATAAAGCACCTAGCACAGAGTGTGGAGCACAGTAAGTACCCACTAAATGACTACTGTTAATATTACTCCAATAACAGCCCCATAAGCTCATAATCTGCTCTCTACTTTCCAAGGGCACATTGGTTCACCCACATTGGCCTCCCAGCTGAGGGAAGCCCTGGAGTGCTCAGAAGTAGAACCTCGAATTCCAAGTACAGAGGCCACAGAACTGTGCTGGCCTGTGAAACCAGGACAGTGGGGGAAGGGAGCAGGGAGCAGGGCAAGTGGAAGGCGGGAAGGCCCTAGGCTGGCCGCAGAGCTCTTCTGCAGAGCCGGAGTCCTGTGGTGGGGATGTCATGACTGAAGAATGTGTGGGAACAGAGTGGGGGTGGGGAGACAAAGGGTGGGCAGGAGAGCCTTCTGGCCAGGAGCTGAGCCTGAAGGCCCTGCCCATTTGGGATTCCCTCATGGGGAAGCTAGGGAATCTGGATGCTGGAAAGTCCAGGACACCTCCCCCCTAACCCTTACCAGGAAGGAAGCCCTGAGGTCAGGGTCAGAGTAGTAGTTGTTTTCAACACAGGATCAAAAGTTTGTTTTGTTTTCCGGCTGTAAACCAGCCAGGAGCAATCGTGGCTGCTCCACTGCCAGGCTGGGAGCAGGAGAGGAAAAAGAGTGAGGTGGACTTCATATGCCCATCCTGTAGGTAGGCTTCTTGACTCCAGAGTCTCCTCCCCACAGGGTGTTGCAAGGCATCCCCTTCTGGGGAGAGGGAGAGGACCCTCACTGGTGTGATGGAGCCCCAATGCCATGTGTACCGGGTATACGCATGTCCTATCACATAAATGCAAGCTTCTAGCTGGGGAGAACATACTTAATCACAGCTGTATGCTTAGATACAGGTGAGTATTTGCATGCATCCTTACATGTACTCAGGAGTACCCATATGCACAGTTGAAGAGACTTGCTCATAAAGCAGAGGTGCACCCATAAATGTGCCCAGACACCACCCTTACTACTTTCCTGTGTAAGCCGTAGTGTGTTCAAACATACAAATAATTGCATGTGCACATTCCACAGGCCATACCCCCAAAAGGAGAAGGGTGACCTTAAAAATGGATGGGGGGTGCAGACAGAGAGAAAGAGACAGAGAGATTAACTGATTCCTCTGGATACCCTTAGGAAGTCCTTAGTGGCCTGAGTGACACATTCTACTCTCTCCCTGTCCTCCCCTAATATCTTCTCCCCAGATCTCTAGAGAAACTAAAATTCTTGAGAGCTCCTTCTTCTGGGGAGTCCCATGGTTCCCCTCCATCTGGAGCCCAGGGAGACTGTCTTTTCCTCCTCCCTTGGGGCACCTAAAAGAGAAGGTGACTCAGGGAGCAGGGGCATAGGTGGGTGGGTGACTCATTCAGAGTGTCTGGAGGGGGAATGTGGTCTGGCAAGAGAAGGGATTGCTTCTCAACTTCCGGAGCTTGTGACCTACTCCTCTAAGGCCCCTTGAAGTCCAAATCTGGGCCACAAGGCCCTGGGCTGAGGATAGTGATGAGGGTTGGTAAGCTACCCCCATACCTCACCTCCTAAAAGCAAACCTCTGGGATGCAAGTTGAGGTAAAAGGAAGGTCCTCACTGGTTCAAGGGTAGTCCCCATGTGTTTCTCTGCTTATGGGAGCAACTATGTCCCAATTCCTGCCTCCTGGGTCTCTCCCAGAGTCCTGAGGGTCATGGCCAAGTCTCCTGGGGCACCAAACAGAGCTGGGAATCTCAGGGAAGGACCCCCCCTCCACCTTGATGGTTTGGCATCCTAACATACAAGAAGTCAGGGCTGACTTGCAATCTCCCTGGGCAAGGGGGAGAGAATGAGAGAGACAGAGAGACAGAGTTCATATTTGCATTTGACAGCCTGCACACCAGAGTGCAAGCTTGGTGGGACCAGCAATCAGCACACACATAGACCAATTTGGCTTCCCGCCTATTGTTCTGGTGTTGCCCAGAAGATCCAGGAAACTCTCCAGGGTATCAAGGGTCTTAATTTTTCCTTACTTCCCTCAATTTTGCCCTAAGTCTGACAGTAACTGCAAGAGGTAATCTCAAATGAAGGGGCCTGGTTATCCTGAAAAGATCACAGGTGAGCCAGGGGAGTGAACAGGGCTTTCATTCTTGGTTCTCTGTGTGCGAGGAGAAAAGGAGAGAGATGGAGAGGGTCAAGGGAGAAGAGGGAAGCAGACATATCAGGTGCATCCAAAGGAGGTAAATCCAGGTACACCTACCACCAGAGCTCAGAGAGGGCAAGAGGACACAGCAACATAGAGAAAAGAGCCTAGGGACCTAAGGCTGAGGGTGTCAGTGTGGGGCCTTAGGGAGTCAGGGCAAAGGTACGCAAGGCTGCACTAGTCGCACCCAAGAGGGAAACCTGATCTGACGCTAAATCTTGGCCTTGTCAGGCTTTCGGGCCCTCTCGGCCACCCCCCAGGCCTGGCCCAGCTCCCCACCAGCCTCACTTCACCCTGGTGCAGAGCTTTCTCCAGAGCCCTTGTTTGAAGTTCCAACTCAGCCAGCCCCACCCTAGCATGAAATCCGAGACTGGGGATAGAGCCCTCAGCCTCCTGCTGCCTCTTCCAAAAATCACTCCAATTCCAACCAGGAGTGAAATACATCAGAGTGACTTCCTACCCATTCTTTAAGGCCTTGCCTCCTGCATGAGGACCCCCTCCCCAACCTTCCCAGCCTGCTGTGATCACTGTTTCTCTGCCACCGTCACCACTGGGACTGCAGAGGGACAAGAGGCTCCTTGAGCCTTTAAGTCCTTTCCTTCCAAGGTGGCACATAACGCATTGTGGTTTGTGCTGTTGTTTACACGTCTTATGCGCCTACTGGACTGGAAGCTCACTGAGGGCAAGGGCCATGTCTTACACTTTTCTGTATCTCCCACAACATCAAGCCCAGGGCCAGGCACATATTAGCATTCAGTACATGTAGACCAGTAGAATAAACAAGTAATACAAGGACAGAGACAGGGAGAACACTTCCTTTTCCTGAAAACCAAGCCCATTCCTCAGAAAAAATAATGAAACGAGAGTGTGAGGCACAGAACACAGGGGAGTAGGCAGCAAACATTTATTAAGTGCTTACTGTGTGTTAATCTCTAATAAGTGTTTTATATATGTTCTCATATTTAATCCTTACCACCAACTCTACAGAGAGACGTATTATCAGTTCCATTTTACAGGTGAGAAAAGCCAAGTTCAGAGATGATAATTAACATCCGCCAGCCAGTAGAGCTAATGAGCTGTGGGTCCAGGATTGACAGCTTAGGTCGGCCTGCCTTCAAAGGCCAAGCTCTATCTGCTTAGCCTCATGCCCACCCCAAGCCCAGGGAGAAAGATGATGGCTAATGTCTGGGTCACCCACAATCCAGAGGGGGTGGAGAAGAAGGGCTGAGAGATTTGGCTTCTGCTCCTCCCACTGGAAGAAGGGTCTCCTACTTTGCCGCTTACTGTGATCCATTCACCCAAAGTGGGGAGCCCAGGGTTAGGACTAGAGTGACCCAACCTCTTATGCCACATACAGGCACTCCTAGAACCTTAGGGACTGTGCCACTGCCCCTGGCCCTGGCTATTTGGAGACAGGCTGAAATCAGAGGCAGGAAGTTGAGGACAGGTTCTGACATCTTATGCCCTGTGTGTTCTCTTGTCCCAGGCAGCCTGTTCAGGGTCATCTGATTAGGCAAACGGCCTGTGTGCCTGGCCATCTGGTCACTCCAGGGGCAGGACCCCTCTGGGCCCAGCAGGAGTGAAGGGGTTACTTGGGGTCTTCATGGACAAAGAAAACACACACGCAAACACACACTCCAGGGCCCTGACCTCAGCTAATTAGCCTCCAGTGTCTGTGGACTGAGAGAGCTGATATACAGTATTTGAGTTCTCTGTGTTTTTCTCCTTTCCACCCTAACTTGGCCTTGTTAGGTCTCTCTGGCACATAAGGGCAGAGGTAATTCCCCCTCCCTGGCTGGCTTCTCTAACTTTGACAGCTGTCTCCTCTGTCCCAGAAGGTTGCTGTGTTTGGTGGGGTGACACATGGGATACCCAGGGAGCATGATTTCAGAGGATCCCTTGAAAGACTTTCTTCTTTCTCTTGGCTGGGTGGGGGCCTCAGGAGACTTGCTGCTCAGAGATGCAGGCCTCCCGCACCCCCTGGGCAGACAGATGTGCAGCCTGGGGGCAGCCCAGACTGGCTGGAAAACACCAATGTCCTGAAGCTTGAGATGGGGGAGAAGGGAAAAGTGCACGCGGGCACACACACACACAGACACACACACAGACACACACACACACACACACACACACACACACACACACACACACGGGAGTTTGGCCAGAAAAGTTTCCTGCAGGAGGAAAAGCCTCCTTGGCCGCAGGTTTCTCCCTGGACCCAAAGAGCTTTCCCCAGGAATCCTCTGGGAAGAGGAGGCAGCGGCAGCAGCTTCCACAAATAGCAGCAAAACTTCAGTCCTAAAAGTCCCCCAAACTTCCCCCTCCCTCTCTCCCTCTTTCTTTTGTTCCCCACTGCATTGCCAACCAGGCAGCTCCCGGCTTCCCACACTGGACTGTCCTCCCCCAACCCCAAACCCTAAGCAGCCCGCGCCTCCCCGCCGGGCCTGCTCGCTCCCCGGCCCCGGCGCCCCTGCGGGTCGGCGGGGTGGGGGGCGCCTACCCGCCTTGCAGGGGTCTTTGTAGTTGACGGGCTCCGAGTCCTCCTCCTCCCCCAGGTCATAGGTGTAGTCGGCCAAGTCCAGTGGCCCGCCCGGGCGCGCGAGCAGCAGCAGCCAGAGCAGCAGCGGCAGCGGCAGGCGGGCCACGCCGGGCATGCTGGAGGGCGCGGCGGCGGCGGTGGCGGCGGGTGCGGTGGCGGCGGCGGGTCGCGCCCGGACGCGGGAGCCGGCGAGAGGGGAAGCGGAGGACTGGCGGCGAGGGGAGGGCGCTCCCCTCCGCTCGCCCGCGCGCTCCCTCCCCGCGCTACCCACCCCCCCCCCCTCGCGCGTCTCTACCTCTCCCCCTTCCCTGTCCTCGCCCCCCTCCTTCCTGTCTCCCGCCCCCTCTCCTGCGGGGCTCCTCGGCTCTCTTCCTGAGCCTCCAGCCTTCTCCGCTCCTTTCCCTTCTTTCCCTCTTTCCTTCTCTCCTCCCTCCCTCCCCCTCCCCCCTTTTTAGGGAAATGAGCTCGCTGGAGGGCGGGTTTTCGCCTGGAGCTCGGCCTCCCTCGGGTCCCGGACAGCGCACTGCCAGATCGGGCCGCGCGCCAGCCGGGGGCGGGGACCGCGGAGAGCCGGCCCGCCCCGGGAGGGGGCTCGGCCGCCCGGGGCGCGGGGCGGCGAGGCCGGGGAGGGGGCGCCGGGCCCCGGGGTGCCCGGCCGACGGCCGCTCCCGCGAGGTGCCCTCTAGTGGCGGCTGGTCCCGTGGGCGCCGGGCCCGAGCCCCGTCCCGGGCAGCGGGACACGCTGTCAGGTCTCTCCCGGGCTTCAGCTCGCCTCTGCCCCCTCGGTCTCTGACTGCGTTTCTCCGCCCGCCTCTCTTGGTCTCTGCCTTTTTCCGACCCTAGCTCTCTCCCATCGCGGTCCCTGTCTCTCTAGTTCAGTCTTTCGGTGTCTGGCTGTCTCTGTCTCTCTCCCTCCCTCGGGAGACACCACTGGGGGGCGCCTCAAGCCCGTGGATTGCCTAGTCCCCTCGCCACTGCCCCCCGCCCCCGCATCACTCCTGGACGAAGTGGGAAGGGGAAACCCCCATTGCTTCCCCAAGGTCCTACCCTTCCCCTGACCCACCCACCAAGAGCGGGAGCGAGAGGGTGTGGGAGATAGAAAAGGCTCACCCTTCGTTTTTCAATCGGGTTGCTTTATTCTTTCATGGTAGTAGCCCCCTGGCCCCAGGAGCATCTCCGCTGCCCGTTCCCCCCTCTCCCCACAGCTCCCATTTCTCCAGCACCAGTCCCTGTGGTGTGGGCAGGAGCAGCTTCCTGCGTCTCTGCAAAAGACCCTTTGCTCATGGATCTTTCCTGTCCATTTGGGGTGTCCACAGGCCCTGAGAAGCAAAGAAACACTGTTTATTATGAGAGGGAGAGAGACTGGGGGGAGGTATCTATGAACCTTCCCTCCCCTGAGCTCCCTAGATGACCTGACTTCAGTGGATCCTCCCTGTTGCTTGGTCAGCTGACATGGGGAGGTAGCCCAAGCCTTCCTGGGCCACAGCTGCTCAGTGCCCTGGCAGTCACACCTGCTCACCTGAGGGGTTCTAGATGTAGTAGAGGGGCACCTCGCCACACAGGGTGCTCACAGTGGTGCCCAGGAAGTCCAGGTCCACAGAGGATGCTGAGCCAGCATCACGGACCTCCTCCTGGCCCAGCTTAGAGGTAGACACTGCAGGCTTGACCTGGAAAGAGCACCTGATTTTGAGCCTGGGAACTGAGTTTTTGTTCCACCTGTGACCCTTATTGTGGGACCTCAGGCACGTGAGACCATCTCTCTGAGCCTCCTAAAAGCCTTGGTTTCCTTACCAGTAAAGAGGGGGCTGTGCTGGAGTCAGAAGCCCCCAAGTGGTGAGGCTCAGCTGAGGCCAGCAGCTTGGCATCAGGGCGGGGCTGGGGAATAGGAGGGAAGGTGTGACACAGGTGAGTCTGGAGAGGGGCACTCACCTGGCAGCCCACAAGGAGCAGCGCTCTACAGGTGACAAATAGCTGTCATCTCAAATGCTTCTCGGAGCAGCCCTGGGAGGGGGACAACTTATTCCTCCTCACTCACACACCCACCTGGAAGTTCTGGAACTTTCTGGTGAGAGCCTCAAGACTTGGGATGTTCTCTGGAGCCATCTTCATGATGTAGCAACAGGTTCCTGGGGCTGGCTTATAGGCAATCAGGAGCTGAGGACAGAAACCCCAGGGTTCATTCAGAAAGGCCCTGCCTTACTCACTCCCTAACCCTGATCCTGGGCTATCTCCCTCTAGGTTAGGCACCAAAGGCAGTCATATTGGAATCTGGGGATCAGCCTGGGCAAGCAAAAGAGCTAGGGGCTGCGGAGAGATGGATATGCATGAAATGGCACAGCTGGGTGGGTCTAGCAAAGTCTCGTCATTGGCCCCCCGTCCCCAGCATCAGGCGGTCCAGGTATACCCACCCGCTGGTAGTCATACACTACAATGCCAGTGGAGCCGATGGAGAAGGTGGCAGTGGTACCCACACGCTCACTCAGGGCCAGGCGCTGCTGGGCTTCTGGTCCCCCAATGCTCATCTCTAGGACCTGGGGGAGGGCATAGGATGGACTGACATTTCTCTTTCCCCACTCATCCCTTTGGCACCCATGTCCACTCTCAGCCCGCTTTACTCAAATGCAATCCCTTCTTCCCTGATAGCTCAGAGAGCTTGGAAAGAACAGGCTGCCATACCAGCAACAGGCCTGGTGCAAAAACCCAAGCCCCATTTGCCACCAGGTGCTTCTGTCCTTTATTGAGGCACCCTTGCCTCCTCCCCTCTGGTCCCCTTGGACCATTCATTGTCTACCCAGCCCATTCAGCCACTCTGTTTGGCATGTCCTGTGTCCACTGCCCACTCCATCCCAGGCCTGCTCACCATCTCGGTGTGTTTCTGGCTCATGTGAAGACCCATTAGCAGGGCCCCTACAATCACCACGACCACAAGGACTACCACCACGACGATGATGAGGAGGCGTTTGAGGTTCACAGGGCAGCAGGGGATGCTGAACCGGCCCCGGGGAGCTGCTGAGTAGTCCTGACATGGTGAGGCAGGCAGGGAGATAGGTGTGAGATCATGAAGTTGGCCCTTCTTCTCCCTGCACAAGCTGGATACCCTCCCACAGCTGGACACCAATGCTATGGACATGCAGAAGAGGGTGAGATCAGAGAAGGCTTCTTGGAAGAGGTGGCCTGGATTCCAACAGAAATGCTTAGATGTGAAGTCTACCATGAAGAGACCCAAGAGAGTCTGCTTTGCTAGTCTCATCTGCTGTTTCCTCCAGACCCCTGGCACCCCGGCCATGCCCAGTCCCTCTCTGTTCCCCCAAATAATCCACGATCTCTCACACCTCCCTGCCTTTACACATACTACCCCCTTCTTCCTACAATGTCTGCCTCTTCCACCTAGTGAGCTCCTACCTATTTTTCCAGAGCCAGTTCAAATGTCATTTTCTCTACAAAGCTTCCTGTGACTTCCCAAATAGTGGCTGCTTACACAGCACTCTCTATAGCCCTTTCTACTGACCACTGTGGTGGCTCTCAGCCCCTCACATTGGAATTATTGGCTGCCACATCTGTCTCCCCGAAGGACTGTGCCTTGGTGGTTGGTGTCCCTGCCCTAACTTAGCACAGTCATGGGTTAGTTAAATGAATGAATTTGGATGAGGAAACAGTCCCAGAGAGGTTGGATGAAGCAGGGCCCAGCTCACACACACGTATACACACACGGTCACACTCACCGGCGGGCTCTCAATCAAAACCTCCTTGCTGCCCACATCCATCTTGCTGCAGACGCCTTCCCCTCTCATCCCCTAAGTGTGACTAGCATCTTATATGTGCTAGTAGGGAGAGGGGACAGAGGTGAAGGATCCAAGCCCCTTCTGCCAGCCAAGCCCTTGACCTTGAAGCCTGTTTGTTCCTGGCCCTCCAGAACTGATGTCCGGAGAAGCCAGCTGCAAGAGCGCCTAAGGGCTCTTGGCCGTGGCACATGAGTCCTCTTGGCCCCGGCAAGAGCGAAGCTGGGCACACTGAGCAAATTTGCCCTTGGGTAATCTGCGCCTCTCACTGTGGGTGTCTTCCTGGCATTGGCCGCCTTTCTTGCTGGCACCTGCCCCTGCAGTCTTGTGGCTTTCCCTGTTCTTCTGCCAGCTTGAACCTCTCAGGCAGCCAGGGGTCTAACCCAATGGGGAGTCCACCACATTTCCCAAGAGAATTTCTCTCATGCATAGGGATGAACTCCAGGAACAGGAGTGAGGAGGCAGTGCCTATGGACCCAGAAAGGCAATGCTGAAGGCAGGTTGTGCTTTGGCATCCCTTGTGGGGGTCCATATATGGCCATTTCTCTGAGAACCTCACGTTTTCAATTCAAGTATGCCACCTGCCTGGCCCCTTCCAGCACATCTGCTACCTAACCTCAGACTTGCCCCTGGTCATTCTTTTCCTAATTCTGAAAACTCTGTCCCCTCTGGCTATAAATTCATACCCACTAATGTGTGGTTTCTTCCTTCTTTGCTTTGGGCTTGTTTGTAAACTGAAGGCCATCCCCCCCCCCCCCCCCCACCGCTTTTACTTTCATTTCCATTTATTCTATGCTGAATTTATTCCCCGGTCATATACTGTTGTTTCTCCAGTTTCTTCTGGGATATCTTTCTCATCTGTGCAACCTCATCTGGTTTGGCAACAATCTGCTCTGTTTCAGTAAGGATTATCTCAGTGTGGCAAGGAGAGCTCATGCTGGGATTAATCTCACCATGAACCCTGTAAATTTAGTGGCTCATTTTGGGGGCTTTGTTCACCTGGATGTGCTCGATGACCAGAGAATGTACCTCTAAACCCTTAAGTTCAGCATTATTCTCTACATGTTCAAGCAAGTGCAGTAAAAATCCAGCACTCCTTTTAGGCCACTGACCCTGTGCGCAGCCCCACCATTTGGCCTGGACACACCTATCAGCTCCACCATTATGATGATGGAATGGCACACATTGCTTCTATAAAGTGACATCCTTCAGATACTTGGTGGCTTTTCAGATAGATATGCCCTTAATGACCTGGGAAGTTTCATGAGTGTTCTTAAAATGAATGTGAAGATTTGAACCTCTTGATTTGAATGATTTTGTGGGTTTTCTGCATCAAGTGAATAGTAACCATTTTCAGAGATCAAGTTGAGGGCTTTTGATAGCAGATTCCACACCTGACAGTTCTTTCTTATACCTCAGCAGCCTTGCACAGGGATGGGTGTGGTGACTGATGGGGTCCCAATCCCCTCTTCCTTGAATCTCATCTGCTTGGTGCTGCCTATGACCCTATTCCTCTGTGTTCCTCTTTTTATACCCTCGGATCCTAAATTTGCCTTGGGAATGCTACTCATTCCAGTATAATCCACTTTCTGGACCTTCTATTTCTCCCTTCTGTCCCTTTACCTCCTTCCTCAAAGCCACTTCTTTTGCTTTGTTGTACTAAACCAAATCTACTAATGGCTGCATCCTTTCTCTTGGGTTCCCCTCCACTTGCCAGGCCAAGTGGTCTCTATAGTCAGTGCCTTTACCTTGGAACTTCCATAAGTGTGTAAGTCAGAGCCCCACTCTCACTCCTCTAGGCTTAACTCCCTTGTCCTCCTGACACTTTACCTCCAACACTTCACCCCAGTTCCTGTCCCTGCCCTGGGGGCTCCCTCCACACCTTGGCCCTACCATTCAGTCATGAGCTGACCCCCAGCTCTCCAGCACTGGCAGGTTGCCCTTCCCCACAAGGACCCTCTCTCCAGCTGGAGGGCCTTCAGCCTCCAGGTTGCACAACAGCATGGCATCTGAGCTGAGAGTGCCTGAGAAGCTCAGGGAAGGAGAGAGGGAAGGGAAGGGTGTTTGCTCCCACCATCCTCCAATAGCCCCAACTACCCCTTTAAGTATTTGCCAAAACCTCTCACAGCAAATGTCCTAGGAGGAGTGAAGGAGGGAGGGGTCCAGGAAGGAGGGGGAAGCATCCTCCTC
Organism: Panthera uncia; assembly: GCF_023721935.1. Taxonomy (NCBI): domain Eukaryota; kingdom Metazoa; phylum Chordata; class Mammalia; order Carnivora; family Felidae; genus Panthera; species Panthera uncia. Next base: position 165,692,441 of record NC_064811.1, on the reverse strand, counting down.
TCAACTGTGTGTAGCCTCGGCTGGCTGTGTGCAGGTGCCAGATGTAGGAGACAGCTGCCTGCAGTGCCCACCCCTGCCCGCCCCTGGTTGTCCAGGCAACGCTGGGATTGATTGGCTGACTCACATGCACTGGGCCTAAGCCAGGTGGGCAGGAGGCCAGCAGGAGAGCCAAGGAGGACTGCAAGCATCTCGGGGTCCCTGTGGGCATCTCAGGGGGCCGCATGGTCCAGCTGTGGAGCTTGTTCTGAGCAGGCGCTGTGTGTAGGGCTTGCCGTCATCAGCTGGTGCGGGGAAAGGAATCTCTGTTGGAAAGAAGCCTCTGCTCTCTCAGGTCCTCAGTCTCCCCTGCAGGCTGCCCTTGGGCTGTAATTCTCACAAGCTTTATGGTCCCCCCCACACACACACACACACACTTGTTTTTGCCTGTTCAGCAATTGGGGAAAGAACGTTGCCCTCAAATTTCATAAGGGGAGTCCAGATGCTAGCACTGAGACTTCTGGAACTGACCCAGTAGAGGTCTTGCGGTCCTCGTCTTCCTTCTCAGGAAGCGAGGAGGGACCTTTAGCTGAGCACGCATAGCTATCACCTCAGCCCCAACAAGAGCCCTCTGTTGTAGACTTCTCATGTCTTGGTCTTTACTGAGGCCATTTTTCTCCCCTGGAAATCCCACCCTTGATGCCTCTCCACCTCTCTGAGAGCCACCCACCCTAAAAGGCCAGACAAGAGCCAATCGCACCTGCTCTGTGACCACACCACTCCAGGCAGTGTCCCATCCCTCCTCCAAAATCTCCCAGTCTCCTGCTGCTCTTTAACCTGCCACTTAGCATCCACTGCTGTGCTCCTCAGCTATGTGGGTGCTTATTGTTGCCCTATGTTCCCTGGGACTGGCCCTGAGACCATGCTCCCCCGAGGATTCTGTGTACCTGTTGCAGGGCAAGGAGCATGCACACAGCCAACATGGAATTATATTCAGTGGTATAGCCAAACACCAAGTGGCTCTTAGCCAACAGTCGATAGTTTGTTCCTTCAGTATGTGGACATTGCAATGCTTCATTGACAGCTCTGGGACCCTGAAAGAGTCATTCTGCCTTTCTAGGCTTTAGTGTGGACAACTGTGAAATGGGACCAGTCTGCCCATTCTGTCTCCCTCTCCAAGCTCTTGTGAGGATCCAATGACATCATCAAGCTGATCATCATGATTATCATCATCTACTTCGCTGACCCACCCCCCCAAGACATCTCTTCTCATTAGCTGACAGTAGGACCCAGACTCCCTCTTTTTGTCTGTCTCCAGGTTAAACCCCTCTGGGAGAACCTTGGGTGATGTAAGCCCTGTGGTAGCCACTCCTTTTATGTGTGCCTCCTCTTTTCTTCCTTCCAGCTCTTCAGCTGCAGGGGTTAGGACAAGATTCACTCTGCCCTTTGTGTGCTGGGCAGAGCAGTGCCAGGGACCAGTGGGGACGGTTGCCCAGCTGCCCCAGCCACGTTCCCCACCCCCCATTGCTTGTATTCCCACAAGCTGGCATGGAAGGGCAGCACGGGCAGCTGGATGGGCATTGGCAAGTGAGCATCAAAGGGAAGGGACATCCCTGGTTGAGAGAATATGGACATAAGCTCCTACCAGAGAGGCCCCCACTGGCAGAGGCTGGGGACAGCTGGGGACACATCTTAAACCCAGTGATCTTGATCTCAGTTTCCTGGCTTGATGTGGAAAGAATACCAGACTGAGAGCCCAGTCAACCTGACCAAGTCTCCCCTTGTCCTGTACCTGTGAACTTTTGGTACAGTCAGTCCCCATGAGGACCCCCAGGGAGGTATAGAGCAGCGGTTCTCAAACATTTTGAGAACATCCTTCTTTTTCTTCTTTTTTTTAAAGTTTATTTGATTTTTGAGAGAGAGAGAGAGAGAGTGAAAGCGTGTGTGTGAGCTGGGGAGGGGCAGAGAGAGAGGGAGACAGAATCCTAAGCAAGATCCTGACAGTGCAGAGCCCTATGCAGATCATGACCTGAGTTGCAATCAAAAGTCAGACACTTAACCAACTGAGCCACCTAGATGCCCTGGACCCCTTAAAATTCTTAAAAAATACTGAGGGCCCCAAAGAGCTTTTGTTTATGTTATTTTTAAATGTTAGTTAATTAATGAAAATTGCGATAAACTCATTCTATGTTTTAACATAAATAACATAATTTTTAAATAAATTTATTTTACAAAGCAAAAGAAATTAGTAGCAAGAATGTCGTTGCCTTGGATTTCTGTAAATCTCTTTATTTTTTTTTAATGTTTATTTATCTTTGAGACAGAGAGAGAGAGAGAGCATGAACAGGGGAGGGTCAGAGAAAGAGGGAGACACAGAATCTGAAACAGGCTCCAGGCTCTGAGCTGTCAGCACAGAGCCAACGCGGGGCTCGAACCCACAGACCACGAGATCATGACCTGAGCTGAAGTCAGACGCTTAACCGACTGAGCCACCCAGGCGCCCCTCTGTAAATCTCTTTAATTTCTGGCTTAAAAAAATTTTTTTAGTGTTTATTATTTTTGAACGAGAGTGAGACAGAGAACAAGCAGGGGCGGGGCAGAGAGAGAGGGAAACACAGAATCTGAAACAGATTCCAGGCTCTGAGCTGTCAGCACAGAGCCCAACATGGGACTCAAACTCATGAGATGTGAGATAATGACCTGAGCTAAAGTTGGATGCTCAATCGACTGAGCCACCCAGGCACCCCTAATTTCTGGCTTAATAGAAGATATATTGTGTAGCCTTTGGAAAATTCCAGGATACTTTTGTGAAAGCATGAAAGTGAAAAGGTAAAATTATGTTCTAACATTATTAGGACAATTGTTTTGACCTCAGCGACTCCCTGGAAGGTTCTCAAGGCCCCCTGGACTCCCTGGACCACACTTTGAAGACTCCTGGTGTAGAAGTATGACTGTGAACTTTGGCATTGGGCACTGTGGGTTGAAATCCTGGTTCTGTCGCTTTCTTCAGGTACTATCAGCCTCACTCCTCTTATCTGTAAAAGGGGGCTTACTATCATCCTCAAAAGGTTGGAAGGATTACATGCCTAGAGGGCACACCACACAGTGGATGTGACATCTACTGTGGAAAGCTTGGCTGCTTTCCTCCAAGTTTGGGCCTCAGTTTCCTCATTTGTGACAAAGAGATGGACTAGAAAACATCCAAAGCTCTTCCCAGCTTCAACAGTCTGTGGTTGGGTAGTGAGATATGTTCCAGAATTCCACACACTCCCAGTCCAACTCAGTGACAAACATTTCCCTTTTCCCACAGAGACACACAGGCACATTCTGTTCACTGGCTCTTGGAAACAAAAGAACACAGATGCACATACATGGCGCTTATGACACACCCATGAACTCTTGTTTAGAGGATGTGTCCCCGAGGATGTGTCCCCTAAGGGCCAGGACAGATATACAGGCACACAGAGCACGTGGACCCACAATGCAGAAATGCCCGCAGCAGGGAGTTTGTGCCCGTTCCCGTGCAGAGGCAGGTGTGTACGCGTGCACAGTCATGCCATCATAGGATGCACATGTATACCTCGCACACCTGCGCTCACGACAGACCCTCTGGGTGCCAGACACACAAGCAGATGGCCCCAGAGACCGCTGGTAGTGCATACAGCGGCCAGAGCTGCAACCACTTCTTTCTTTGGCTACTCCCACCCCGGGACTCCCCGCGCCGTCCCCCCACCCCCCCACCCCCGCTCCCCGCCCCCCTCGGCCTTGCGCGCGCCCCCGCCGCAGTCCGCGCCCGCCCCCGCCGGTCAGCCCTCGCTCGGCTCCGGGCCCGCGCAGCTCTCCCAGCCGGCTCGCGAGAACGAGCAGGGGAGGGGACGGAGCCCGCGGCCGAGGGCTGGAGGACTCGGCTCTCCGCAGCGGGCAGCCGGGCCCCTAGCTGCGGCAGCGGCTGCTGGCGGCGGTGGCCGGGAGGTGCCAGCCCGCGCTGGGTGGCGGAGAGCCGCGGGGCGGGGGCTGCGGCCGGTGACCCGAGGGAGAGCTTGCTTGCAGTCAGCATGGCGGGGCTGCGGGCCAGGCGGGGCTCCGGGCTCCGGCTGCTGGCGCTGTCCACGCTCGGCTTCTGCCTGATGCTGCAAGTCAGTGCCAAGAGGCCCCCCAAGACGCCCCCCTGCCCGCCTAGCTGCTCCTGCACCAGGGACACCGCCTTCTGCGTGGACTCCAAGGCAGTGCCCAGGAACCTGCCCTCCGAGGTCATCTCTCTGTGAGTGCCCTGGCTTCTGAGGTGGGGGAGCGGAGAGAGGGAGGAAGGCAAGAGCTTCTCTGGGAGTGGATGGGAAAACCCTTGCTCCCAGTCTACAAAGCGTGGGGAGCAGGAATACCCCAGGGGTCCTCAGGACTGGAGATTCAAGGCATCCTCCAGGTAGGGAGTTCTGTAGTCATGCAGGCTCAGCAGCCATGGCTGGGGAAAACAGGAGTTTATGGCCAAGAATGAATCATCACCACCGGCAGCATCAATGAGACCTACTGTGTGCAGGGCTCTGAACATGGGGGAGGGGTTGTTTACAAGAGCATGTGGGCTCCTGCCTGTGATGTCACACCAAGGGCAGAAAGGCTTTTTGTGGAGGGAGGGAGGGTGGAATCAGGGGGAGGGATAGAAGTGGGATATACCCACACAGTGCCCTGTCTGGGGACAGACGCCTGCCACTGGTCTCCCATCCACTCTGGCACTGGGCCAGCCAGCCCGTCACTTGCAGTTAAGTGGCCTCAGGGACTAGATGAGCTGTGTGGTCCTTGAAAGCAGGGTGCTAATCCCCACCGCCATCCCAGTGCCCCATCCCTCCACAGCACCCAGCACACTGTGGGTGTTTGGATCATCTTGAGGGTGTGGGTGATGGAACCTTCTTTTGGCTGAAGGGGAAGCTGAGCCTGGGGCCACTGGTGCTGAGGGAGGCAGTAGGGGAGGATAGTGAGACCGAAGGCAATGAGTTTATGAGGAGAAGAGAAAGATAGCCCTAGGTGGGTGGCCCAGGCTGGTGAAATGAGTGGTTTCCAGGGCAAGTGTGCACAGAACAATTGCCCTGTTCACCTTGTGAACCCCGCCCCTCCCACCCCCACCCCCCCAGTCCCTGCAAAGTCCCCACAGTACTGACTCAGGTGTCCCCTGCAGGACGCTGGTGAATGCTGCCTTCTCGGAGATCCAGGATGGAGCGTTTTCCCACCTGCCACTGCTGCAGTTCCTGTATGGACAGGGCCTTGAGGAAGGGCTGGTAGGGGGTGGGGCAGTGGAAGGGGGCAGACCCTGGACTGGGGGGAGGAGAGCAAATGAAGATAGCCATTGGAGATTAAGATGCAGGTGTCCCTTACTTTTACTGGATGGGATAGCCACAAAAGGTGCAGCAGCATAGAGTCAGGAAGGGTGAAGGGAGCCGCAGTGGGGAGAAAGAAGGTGGGGGTTGCATGCAAAAGCCAAGAGTGGATATTTAGGGCCCAATTAGGAATGGACTTGCCTCCTCTGGAGACCCAAAAGAACTGGGGTCAGTAACTTGGGCTGGTGCCATAGGATGGACACTGCAGGGAGAAGGGTCATCATAGAGACCGCTGACACCAGGATTTGAAGGAAGAGTTGGGGGTTGAAAGGGAGGGAGGAGAGGGTGTGGAATTGTAATAGGGAATGTTTCTGTTTGGAGAGTCAATTGCAGGAAAGGGTGCTTATGAGTTACCCCAACTCCTTTTCACTGTGGGTTATCCTCAAACTCACCACCAGTCTGAAAGGGACAGAGTGAGCTGGGGTGAGGGTAGGAGGCAGAGAGTGGTGATGGAGACAGGAATGATGCAGTGGGGAAGGACCCAGCTTGACCGGAGAGATCTGCCCCTGGCTGTTTCTACCCTTGAAGAAGATTCTGGGACTAGAACAGGCTCCTGGCTAGTCTTGCTGCTGGGCTTCTCTGGGGCTCCCGGCTGGGGCTGGGGTCCCAAGGTGGGGTGGCAGGACAGCCAGTCTGTGAGGAATCCCCAGGGTGAGGCAACAGGCTGGGGGCTGGCACAGCGGGCACAGGCTTGGAAGCTCTAATTCTCCCTCTGTCTCTCCAGGTTACTCAACTCCAACAAGTTTACTCTGATTGGAGACAATGCCTTCACAGGACTGTCGCACCTGCAGTACCTGTGTGTGGCAAGGAACTGGGAAATGGAAACTAGAAGGGAGGAGGGAGCTGGGACCTGGGTGGACTGAGAGGGGAGGGTAAATGAGGAAGGCCGGGGGAAGATGGAGGGAGTGGAGAGCCCTTGGATCCTCTGACCGCAGGACCCGAGCAGAGGGTCATTTCATCCATCCCTCTGCCTAAACCATCCTGCCTGGATGCCCTGTCACCACAGGCTTAATGTCTCCAGAATCAGAATGGAAGCCTGGCTTAGGACCATGGGCAGGAATCTAGATGGAGCAGAGGGAAATAGCTGGTTGGGGGTCTGGGATGCTGAGTGGCATCTAAGACAAGTTCTCATTTTCTCCAGCTTCATTGAGAACAATGACATCTGGGCACTATCCAAGTTTACCTTCAGAGGACTCAAGTCTTTGACACACCTGTGAGTACATCATGTACATAAGCACACCAGACCAAAGCCCTTCATCTCCTGTGGCCTATGGCCTTAGCCACAATCTTCAGGTGACTCAGGGTCTCTCTTGCAGATCGCTGGCCAACAATAATCTGCAGACACTGCCTAGAGACATCTTTCGGCCCTTGGACATCCTGAGTGACTTGTAAGGCTGAGCCCTACTTCTTTTCACAATGCCACAGAGGGGCGCATCCCTGGAGGGAGCGGTGTGGGAGCCAGAATTGGGAAGATCATAAGGTCTTGAGAGGCTGGGAGGGCTTGGGTTTGGAGATGCCTCCCGGAAGGCTGTGTTCATGCACACGAGACACCATGTGTATATGTTCTTTTTTTAAGTTTATTTATTTATTTTGAGGGGGGGAGGGGCAGAGAGAGAGGGAGAGAGAAAATCCCAAGTAGGTTCCATGATGTCAGTGGGTCTCAATCCCATGAACCATGAGACCACGACCTGAGCCGAAACCAAGAGTCAGGTGCTTAACCCACTGAGCCATCCACGTGCCCCCAAACACGTGCTTTTTAAATCTATGTTTGATTTGAACCTTCACTGAAGTCCTAGAGCATAGCCACAATCAATCAGTACTTACACAAGAAGAAAACCAACCCAGGATTGTGGAAGGTCTGGAGGAACTGAGATGTAACATAATTGTGCAGGTTCTACACTGCAAAAGGCCCCTGACCTAGGAGGCAAGTAGGGACTAAAACTCAGCTCCCACTCCACTGGCCAAGCATGTCTCCACAGGGGTGTACCTACCCCCAGGGGAACCTTTCTCTAATCTGTGCAAAGATGCCATGTGAAAAGCCAGCAGTGGCCTTGATTATACCTACTTCTAAAAACCTAGAGAGCCTGGGTGGGCAGGACAGCTGGGAGCCTGTTCCTTTCTATATTCCCTCTGTCACCCTCATGATCCAGGGACCTGCGGGGCAACTCACTCAACTGTGACTGCAAAGTGAAGTGGTTGGTGGAGTGGCTGGTGCATACCAACACCACGGTGGCTCCCATCTATTGCGCCAGCCCGCCCCGCTTCCAAGAGCACAAGGTGCAGGATTTGCCGCTGCGGGAGTTCGACTGCATCACCACAGGTAGGAGATGCCCCCAGCAGACCTCCCCAGGGCAGCCCCACAGGCACTGCCAGAACCACCCCCAACATTGGCCTTGCAATCCAGCAACCTTATCACCCAACAAGCTCTTACCCTTCTTCACCCCACCCCTCACTTCTTGACCCTGCAGATTTTGTGCTCTACCAGACCCTGCCCTTCCCAGCAGTATCAGCCGAGCCCTTCCTTTACTCCAGTGACCTCTATTTGGCTCTGGCCCAGCCAGGTGCCAGCGCTTGCACCGTCCTCAAGTGGGACTATGTTGAACGGCAGCTTCGAGATTATGATAGAATACCAGGTACCTGCCCCAGTCTGGCTGTGCTGGCCCCACTTTAAGGGGTTGGGGTGGGGATGGGCTTCATTGTTCCTCTCCAGTGGGTTCCTATAGGTAGAGAGATAGATGAGACATGGTCTCTGCCCATAATAACTTTCCAGTCTTTGGGGGAGAGGCCAACGTATACACAGATAACATTCATGTAATAGATGGGTGTGAGGAGGGAGATATGTACATGATGCTCTGGGACCGCAAAGGAGAGCTGTACCCTGGACAGTCAAGGAAGGCTTCCTAGTGGAGCAGACACCTGAGCTGAGTCTTGAAGGTGAGGGTGAAGGACAAGTCAGAGGTGATGCCTAAGAGCCTGGCTTAAGTAACTGGGTGGGGCCTGTAAACCAAGGAGGAGATGGGAGTGGCTAGTGAGCTCAGTTTGGGATCCACTGAATTTGAGCTGAATCTAGAAGGCTGAGGGATACCTAGCTCAGAGAAAAAATGCAGAAAGTATATTCTGGCAGAGAGAACAACATGAGCAAATTCAAGAAGGAGTGCAACAGCTTAGTGTATGAATGTGTACATGTGTAAACCATAAGCAGCTCATTTGACTGCACCATATGGTTCAAAGTGGAGAGAGGCAGATGAAACCCAAAAGACATGAGGACCAGGTCATGGACAGGTTTTGAGCAGAGTGTGTGAACCAATCCAACCTGTATTTTAGAACACTCTCTCTGTATGCGGCATGGAGAGTGGCTTGGCATGGGCCAAGTCATGTGGGCACACTATTAGAGGGATCTGCTGGAACCTGGACTGGGGCAATAGTAGTGGGGTGGAGAGATAGATTTAGAAAGGAGGAGCGAACTGACACAAGATGAAACAGAAAATTTAAATTGCCCTGTATCTCTAAAAGAACTTAAAGTCCTTATTAAAACAAAAGCAAAACAAAACAAAAACTTCCCCGAAAAGGAGACTCCAGGGCCAGATGGTCTCCCTGATAAATTCTATAACACATTTATGGAAAGAAAATAACAGCAATCCTACACAAACTATATTAGAAAGCAGAAGGGAGGATTGACAGGACTCAGGACTAATTAGTTGTGGGTGAGTGAGAGACAGGGAGGTGTTGGGGATAGCTTTAGGTTTCTGGTGGGGGGGACTGGGTGAAGCCACAAACTGAAGCTGAGAACACAGAGGGAGAAGAGGACCAGGTTTGGGGGCACATATCTGCTCAGTAATGGCCAGCTAGAGTTTGAGGTGCTTTTGGGTGTGTGGGCAGGGAGGGTCTGAGATGCAGCTTGGGTCCTGGGGGAATCATCAGTATCTACACAGGTGCACCAAGGCTGTGGAAGGGATTCGGGGGTGACTGCCAGAGCCTGGGGCTCAGCATGAGCTTTCTTGGGGAGAGAGGAGGGGGGGAGGAGGATGGGTGAAGCAGCACTGGGAAGGAAGAGAGGAGAGGAAAGGAGAAGGGAGGGGAGGGGAGGGGAGAAGGAGAGGGGAGGGGTGGAGAGGAGATGACTGGGGACACCAAGATAGGTAAAGAGTGTGGCCCCATGTGCTTTGGGTGCCTGAGAAGGGGTCAGATCTGTCTGGTTGTTGACAAATACATTTGTGTGGACGTCCTCATACATTAAGGCCCTTTCAAAAGTAGGAGTTCTTAGGAGAATGCATTTTCATACACAACTATCCAAACATCAAGCTGTCATTTTGTATACCTTGGCTCTATCACCAGGCTGTGGATAGGCACAGACTCTTCCTCCTTCCCCTTCCTGGCATCTGGCCAGTCAGGTAGCTTTGGGCAAGTCACTTAGACTCTGAGCCTGCTTCTGGGCAAAATAATAGATTCCACTTCGGAGTGATTAATTGAGGAACTGTGTTCACACTTAGCACAGTGACTTCACACAATAAAAGTTCAATAATGACATTATGGATAAACAACGGGTCAATAGCTAGGGATACCTATTTTGTGCTTAGTGTCAGCTTATATTTAAACTCTGGGAGCAAGGGCGGAGGGAGCATGATGCTGAGACAGATTATTAGCTGTGAAAAGTGGGTGGGCATCAGGGGGAGGGATGCTCTAGGGGAGAGCCTTAGTTCTGGCCCGGGGCTGGAGGGAACTGACCCCCTTTGCCGAGGGCATGGCGTGGGCTGGGGGCCCGCGGCTGCCTGACACTGCCTCCACCCTGCTTCCCTCCACCCTGGCAGCCCCCTCTGCAGTGCACTGCAAGCCAATGGTGGTAGACAGCCAGCTGTATGTGGTTGTGGCCCAGCTGTTCGGTGGATCTTACATTTACCACTGGGACCCCAACACCACACGCTTCACCAAGCTGCAGGATATCGACCCACAGCGTGTGCGCAAGCCCAACGACCTGGAGGCTTTCCGCATTGACGGCGACTGGTACTTTGCCGTGGCCGACAGCTCCAAGGCGGGTGCCACCAGCCTCTACCGCTGGCACCAGAATGGCTTCTACTCCCACCAGGCCCTGCATGCCTGGCACCGTGACACTGACCTGGAGTTTGTAGATGGCGAGGGCAAGCCACGGTTGATTGTGTCTAGTAGCTCCCAGGCACCTGTCATCTATCAGTGGAGCCGCACCCAGAAGCAGTTTGTGGCCCAGGGTGAGGTGACCCAGGTGCCTGATGCCCAGGCTGTGAAACACTTCCGTGCTGGGCGCGACAGCTACCTGTGTCTCAGCCGCTACATCGGTGACTCCAAGATCCTGCGCTGGGAGGGCACCCGTTTCTCTGAAGTGCAGGCCCTGCCCTCCAGGGGCTCGCTGGCCATGCAGCCCTTCCTCGTGGGTGGCCGCCGCTACCTGGCGCTGGGCAGCGACTTCTCCTTCACGCAGATCTACCAGTGGGATGAGGGGCGCCAAAAGTTTGTGCGGTTCCAGGAGCTGGCTGTGCAGGCCCCTCGGGCCTTCTGCTACATGCCTGCTGGGGATGCTCAGCTGCTCCTGGCCCCTAGCTTCAAGGGACAGACGCTCGTGTACCGACACATAGTGGTGGATCTCAGTGCCTAGAGGGGTGCCGAGGCCTCTGTGTTCCTCGGGCAGCCACTCGAGGCTGAACAGAAGTCTCTGTGTGAGCAGCATGTGTGCCCATGTGAAGACACATGTAGCCAACCTGTGTACATGCCCTCACATACACCCTCCGCACCCCCCATGAGCATGGGCCACACTGTGGACTGGCCCAGGAGAGCCACTTGTCATAGTTGTAATCAGCATGAAGACTTGTATATGCACCAGGCAACCCAGCAACCCTGTGCCCTCTCATATGTGGACACTTGTCTGCCCCACACCCTACCTGAAGGCCCCCCCTTGGTCTGCTGCTTTCCCCGTGCTCCGGCCCCAGGGAAGGAGTACGGGAAGGAAGGGCAGGGCCACCCCTCTTGTTTTTCAGCTTATTCTTCCTACTCCCCAGTTTCTCCTGTTGGTGCTCCAGGTGTCTGTTTACCTACTTGTGCTCTGCCCTGCAGCCCACAGCCACATCCTTCACACTGCTGGGCTCACTCACCCATGCTGTACTTCTGCATGCACACGTGGACACACACACACACACCTGCTGACACTCCCATTTCTGTGTGCACACATGCAGGTTCAGTGCTGCCTAAAGAGGCTCTCTTTCATCACCTTGCCTCTCTTCTTGGAGAAGACACACAGTACCCACCCTCCTCTGCTCATCCCTGGTGTGCCCACCCTGTAGCTGATAAGGATGGAATGGTGGTGCCAGCCTCTGGACACCAGCTTGATCTCCTGGGGGCAAAGCCCCTCTGCCCAAAGCAATAACAACAGCAGACCCTGACTTCTTTTTTTTTTTTTTTAAACGTTTATTTATTTTTGAGACAGAGAGAGGCAGAGCATGAACGGGGGAGGGGCTGAGAGAGAGGGAGACACAGAATCGGAAGCAGGTTCCAGGCTCTGAGCCGTCAGCCCAGAGCCCGACGCGGGGCTCGAACTCACGGACCGCGAGATCGTGACCTGAGTTGAAGTCGGACGCTTAACCGACTGAGCCACCCAGGCGCCCCAGACCCCGACTTCTTCTTAGGGCTCTCTGTTCTTACTGGAGTTTCCTGCTCTGATCCTGAATGCTGCTCACCTGTGGACAGGAGACCACCCAGATAAAAGCCTTCCAGCTTTTCTTTACTATAGCTGCCGAAGCCTCAGACCACCCTGTCGTTCAGCCCCACCTTTGGGACTGGACCTTGAGCTGTGTAGGCTCCTTTAGGTGGGTCCAAGAGCTGGCCGAGCCAGGGACTCTGCAAACATGAGCCAACTGGGTGGGTGCCAAGAGTAGAGCAGGGATAGAGAGCATCTTGGGGGATCCTGGGACCTCTCTAGTCCACAGAGACAGGCCCCAGGTGCATTGCCTTCTAAAGCAAGCTGAGTGGTGGAGGGGGTGAGGGTCCTGTGGGAGTAGCACCTGGGAGTCAAGCTTCTGCTGCCCTCTGCTGTATGCTGGGAATAGGTAGTTCTGAGCTGGAGGCCAGTGGAGAAGGCACAGGGTGGGGAAACCTCCCTGTGCCCAAGCTGTGTGAGGGCGTACTGGTGGCAAGATGCCCAGGGGCACTTGGGGGCAATGTTACGACTCACTGCTGCAAATAAAAATTTCCTACCCCATTGCTGGCTCTCAGGTGTCCAGTGGCTTTGGTGGTAGCTGTTTCACTGAGAACAGAGCCAGGGCTGTGCTCTCTGTCCCTGCTATTCACGGAGGTGGGGGGGGGGGCAGCATTAGCGTTCAGACTCCCTTCTTCCATGTTCTCTTTCCTCAGAGGAGCGAGTGGGCACCCCAAGGTCAGCTGGTCCTGGAGTCAGGAGTTCATGGTGATGATACTCAGGTGCAGAGAAAGTGTAACTAGTCTCTACCACCTGTGGGTGACTCATGACCCAGCTGTTTCTTCCTGGAGATCACAGTCTTGGGGCCCACTGAGATTGGAGTCTGTCCCTCTGTTAGGTCAACTCCAACCAACATAGCCAAAGACAAGCTCAGCAGTCCCTCTCCTCTCCTCTCCCCTTCCCCCATTGCTGCCAGCCCTTGCCCTATGTGTGAGATTTCAAGCAAGTTGACTGATTTCCCTGGCCTTTGGTTTCTCCTTCTGTAAAGTAGATAATAAAACGTACACTGTCAGTTCTTGATTCTGCCACTTACTAGCAGGGGTGGCCTCAACCCTGTTACTTAGCCTATTTGTATCTCAGTTTTCTCATCTATGAAAGGTGGATAATCGAGATACATACCTGACAGGGTTAGTGTGAAATGTAAATGCATTAAATATACAATACATTAATATATGAAAGACCCTTGGAATAGTGTGTCTGTCACAGAATTATGATTTGTATTGGTCTTTAGGACCATATGAGATACAGAAGTGGCTCAGAGAAGAGTGCTTGGTGGGAGAGAAGGTTGATCTTTGGGGAGAACTGCCGTCTGTGGCTGAGGGTTCCTTAGCCGTCAGTCTCAGAGCCCCTGTGCCTTATGTCTCACCTGTAGCCTCAGATGCCCAGCCAAGCCTGCCCCTGAAGAGTCCTCAAAGTGGAGTCTCATAGGTGACATGTCTGGGTTTCCACCTCTTCAAACCACATTCATGTGTTCTTGGCTTAGCAGGTGCCCCTCAGGCCCCACAGCCATACTGTCCTGGGAATTCCTGTTCTGCTTTTTCAAATGGGCAATGGACCCTCATATTGTGCCAGGGAGAAGTTGCCAGGGAAAGTGGGTTGAGTCTCTCAGACACGTTGGCACTCTGTTGCCCAGTAGGAAGATAAACATCATTCTGTCACTTCCCCCCAGGACTCCTTCTAGGGGTGGGAGACACTTCTCTCCCCGAATGCCCAGCTTTCTTCTCTCCCCGAATGCCTGCCTGGTCACCTGCCCTGGGGGTTCATCTGTGTGTCCAGAGAGTTGCTCAGCAACCCAGTGTAGCTGGGTGACTGTGTCAACATCTCATGACCAAAGGCCGTGAGAGGCAGAGTCCACTCACTCTGCCAAAGCCAAGAAGGATGATACCTCTCAGCTGCCAGCCACACGCCCCTCCATGCTGAGTCCTGCTCTCAGGAGCAAACCTCTGATGTCCCTTAGATTTCCTAAGCACAGTCATCAGGACCAGGAGTCTCCATGTGAGAGATCTTCCCAGCTGGGTAGCCTTCAAATAGGTACAGGGGAGGTCTTTGCCAGCAAGTAGGGGTAGATGCTGAGGTCAGGTCAGGTGACTCTGGAAGGCAGCTGGGAAGGAGGTGGTTCTGTAGCAGGTACCAAAGGACCCAAGGCACACATGCACACAGTCAGCCTAGTACCCTTTCCTCCAGAGGAATGGGTGTCCCTTCCCTCTTCCGCAACCTCCTTGTTCCTTCTAAGCTGGCCCCCTATTAAGTCAGTCACATCCTTCTGCTCCAAGGACACAAGGATGTGTCTCCTTGATGAACCTCAACTTTCACCTCGATCACAATGTCTGTGCCTAGAGATAGATGGTGGGATCCTAGCCTGTGGTGTCTCTTATTCTTCCAACATAGGGTGGGAGCAAGGCCCAAGGTGAGGGGGTGGTTAGATGGGAAGAGCAGGCCTCAGGGGAGTTTCTCCTGTGGGTCAGTTTCACTGCTAGCTCTCACACCCAGCAACACCAATAAAATTGATGATAGTAATTAAAAGAACATAATTACCACGAGTTTATTTATTCCCAGGAAGCCTCCTTTCCCTGGTCCCAGTCATTACCTATTCCATCCTTTCCATAGGTGGTGGGTGTTAACTATAGTTCCAATAAAAAGTAATAACTGCCAAAGTTGCCCACCTCCATGGATCTGGGGAACTCTGCTGTCTCCTTCACATCAGCCCTATGAAGCAGAGGGGAGGTGGCACAGGGTCTAGGTGGGGGAGGCAAGGTCCCCATTGCCCGAGGGAGGAATGGAGTGCTAGGCAAAAGAGGTACAAGGAGTGCAATCCAATATACAAAGTTCTAGAGGCAACAACTTTTGCCTTCTCTTTTGAGCTCCCACCTTCTTCCCCATATGCACCTCCCCCCAGAGGAACTTCTGAGTTCCCTCTCCCCTTCCAGGTTGGAGCTCAGAAGACTTGATAAGCCAAGCATTATCATCCAGCAATAAATACCACCAGGTGAAGTTACTTTTCATCCCAGAGGGAATGTATTTCCTAAATGGTAAAAAAGGGATCTTTGTAAAGGTCAAGACCCTGCAAACAAAAACTTGCTACAAAGTGGCAATTGTTGATATGATTAAGCTCTTAGGGATATTTGTGTTCTTGACTCCCAGGAATAGGTGGAATTTCAAATTTCTGGTGAAGAAGGCATGGAGAGTACAGCTGCTCAGGGCTCTGCGGAGAATCTCTTAAATCATCATGGTCAGCCCACCCAGATATGTGGGCTCTGGAGAGGTAACTCTGAGAGACATCAACTCCTGAAGCCCACTCTTCAGGGTGAATCTCATGGGGATGTTGAGCCCCTCAGATCCCCTCTCCCTACTTCCTCCCGCTTTCGCTCTAGGTCAACTCAGCGTCTTTGAGGCACTCACGCATCTCCTGGCCCAGTGGTGCAAGACCTGGATTTGTCCAGGCCTAGCCTCCTTCTGAGTGTGCGTGAGCCTGGAAGCGGGGTCCTGCATCCATCCCATGCCCTTTCTCATTTTACAGAAAGGAAAGACAAGGCAAAAGGAGGAAGCCGGTTTTCTGAGAAAACTCTGGAATCCAAATTTCCTTCTTTTCCTCCTCCCCACCTTTTTGTCGCTGTTTCCCACCCTCTAATCTTTGCAATCAGGGCGGCTACTCAACCTATGGACCCCATCCACAAGTAGGAGGTGCATCGCCCCTTTAAGGGGCAGGCCCCTGGCCTCCCTGACCTCGTCCCGCCCCCTCCGGGGCCGCACTGCGCCTGCGCCGAGCGCCGGAGACCTGGGGTTGGGCAGAACCCAGTTCCGTGCAACTTTCAAGTGAGTTGCAAACTCCGCCCCGAGGCCGGAGCCGGTGGCCCAGCGCACTGAGACCTCGGGGACCCGAACGAACGAAGGCCTTGACCGCAACCCGCTGCCTGGGACGCAGCAGCGCCGCGGGGAGAGTCGAACAGCTGGTTCTCCGCAGCAGGAAGTGCGGGTGGGAGCCGTAACTGCTCCGGCAGCGCGGCGAGGCGGCAGAGCGCGCCCGCCCTTACCGGCTCCCTGGTCGGTTTCTCCGAGCCCCGGCCTCCTCGCCTCAGCCCACGGGTCTCCCCATTCTTCAGGCTCCCCGCACTGCAGATTTAGGGGGCGGCCGGCTCCGCCTCTGCCAAGGGGCAGCCGGAGCGCCCCTCTGGTTCTCGCCCTTCCGCTGATTACCCCATCCCAGCCCTGCGTGAGCGTCCCTCTAGGCATCTTGTAGGGGTTCTCCCTTCGTCCTGAGGCTGCGGGATGGTGTCCTGGATGATCTGTCGCCTGGTGGTGTGAGTATGGCCGCTTTCATACCCCCTCTACCTCCAGGTGCCAGGCCGCCCTTGAGGTGGAAGATGGGAACATCTGGTGGGAAAGGGGCTTTTAGTGCCCGCAAGGGTTAACGGACCTTCGGGCCTACCGCGTGGCATCGGGCACCCGTGCTTGTACTCTACCCCCAAAGTCTTCTTGGCTCATGGCGACCGCCCTCTCCCCCGCCCCCCCGCAGTCACATACACTGCAGACAGGAGTGTGGGACAGAGGACCTCACACCAGCCTGCAGCCCCTGTCAAACAAGGTGTTGTGGCACGTTGTGGGCGGAGATTTCAGGTGCCTGCTTCCTTTCTGAGCAGTCACATGACTCACCACCCTGGCCTCAGCCTCCCCACTCTGTCCTACCTTTCAGTACTCCAGCACCTGGCTCCAAGATCCCTGTCTGCGGCCTGGCAGTGCCAGGTCTGGTGGCCCTGATTGCGTGTCCATGGGAGGGGACAGCCTGGCCCTCTCACCAGCTGAGAAGCCTGCTTCCCACCTACCTGCTGTGTGTGCTCCCGCTCAATAATGCATTCATAGGCCACTGGTGCAGGCTTGGGCAGGCTTGGACTGTTTGTAAACAGCAGGGTGGGGAGGTGGCCTCCAGGGCACTGACTCAGGCACAGGTTGTGCAAGCCAAGCAAGAAGAACAGGGTAGGCCCTTGCTACTTCACACCTTTCAGGGAAGTGGCCACCTGGTGGGGGGGGGGGGCATGATGCCCCTCATACTCCCCCTCTGTTTTCTAGGCTGGTGTTTGGGATGCTGTACCCAGCTTATGCTTCCTACAAGGCTGTGAAGACCAAGAACATACGTGAATATGTGAGTGTGGCTGTGGGCAGGAGAGCTTGGTTCAGGTTGGATGGGATGACAGTCAACCTTGGGGGATATGGTAGGCCTTGGCAAGGTGGGGACGGTCTGACCTCGCCTCCCCTTCCTCCAGGAGCATAAGCAGGTGCGTGTAGAGTGGGTGTGGTTGGAGGGCAGGCTATGGGGGTGCCTGTGCAGAATCTTGTGGGTGAAGCTTCTTGGGGGTGGGTACAGGAATGAGTGGCAGTTTCTCAGAGGCACCTCTCTAGGGCCAGCCAGGTGCCAGGAGAATGCAGTAGGACAGGCTCTCTGGAATCTCTGGGTCAGCCTGGGACAGGGGAGTTGGCTCTGCAGGCTCAGCTGTTGGCCTCTGACACCCACCCCCCCCCCACCCCCAGGTGCGGTGGATGATGTACTGGATAGTCTTTGCACTGTTCATGGCAGTGGAAACCTTCACAGACATCTTTATTTCCTGGTATGCATGCAGGGGGTCTGTGGGCTGTGGGGAGATGATGGCCCACTCTTGGCCCAGCTCCCTGGCTGACCTTACTCCCACTGTGCTCTGACAGGTTCCCTTTCTACTATGAGATCAAGATGGCCTTTGTGCTATGGCTGCTCTCACCTTACACCAAAGGGGCCAGCCTGCTTTACCGAAAGTTTGTCCACCCATCCTTATCCCGTCATGAGAAGGTACCTTGGGGGGAGCCAGGGAGGGAAACATAGGGGTGGGTGTGAAGGAAAGAGCCTTGGACTCGGGGTTCAGGACGCTGGGTGAAACCTGGGTTCTAATCTGAGTCCTGCTGCCCTTCAGTTGTGGGACCTTGATAGAACCTAGCCTTCTTCCTCTTCTGTGATAATCAAATGGGGGCACAAGTGAATGAGCATTTGAAGGTGTGAAACACCAGCTGGAAGTTGTGTTGGGGATGGTGGGAGGAGGCTGAGCATGGTCATTCACTGAAGCATGGGAATGTCTGCTCTTGGTGTGGTTGCTAGTGCACTGTAGGCAGGGGTGGGCAGGGAGGCATGGCACGCACTAGCTTCTCTGGGGCTGCAGAGGAGGAGTGACTTCAGTCTTCAGGTGTCCACCTGAGCTCTCTCCCCTTCCCGGCCCCTACAGGAGATTGACACCTGCATCGTGCAGGCCAAGGAGCGCAGCTATGAGACGATGCTCAGCTTTGGGAAACGGGGCCTCAACATTGCTGCTTCAGCTGCTGTACAGGCTGCCACCAAGGTACCTTGGGCCCCAGCCCTCCAGCAGTCCTCCCAACCTCGTGCCTTTTGGGCGAGTCCAGCTCTCTATCAGGGAGCTGAGAGAGAGCAGCTGACCATGCCAGGGAACAGGATGAGAGGTGACAGGTGGGGTGTTGGCAGGAGTGTGGAGCGGGAAGTTGACTTCCTTGGCTGGGACAGTGACTGAGTGGTTGCTCCTGCTCTCTGGGCCTGTTTCCTGTTGGTGCCACAAAGGCACGGGGCTAGAAGGTCACTGGGTTGCTTTTAGTTCTGAGGCCTATGCCCCAGTGATTACCCACCAGTCAGCCCTTGATTTTCCTGAGTAGCTGCCCCGACTCAGACCCCTTCCTACTAGGATCCCCTGCCCCATTCCTCCAGGTGATACAGTGGTTCCCATCATTTGCAGAGTCAGGGTGCACTGGCTGGAAGGCTGCGGAGCTTCTCCATGCAGGACCTGCGCTCCATCCCTGATGCCCCTGCCCCTGCCTACCAGGATCCCCTCTACCTGGAGGACCAGGTACCTCGCCGCAGGCCGCCCATCGGTAAGTGGACAGAGAGATCCAGAGCTGTTCCGGAAGGAATGCCTCTTCCATGCAAACTGTGGCTTCCCTAAGGGTTAGAAGAAGGTCTATCTTGGCCCTGGGCCTTCAGACTATGGAAATGCCCAGCTTTGCCTCCCTGGCCTCCCTCTCCTCTACACAGGGTATAGGGCAGGGGGCCTGCAGGACAGCGACACTGAGGATGAGTGTTGGTCAGATACAGAGGCAGTCTCCCAGCCACCTGCCCGGCCCCGAGAGAAGCCCCTGAGCCGCAGCCAGAGCCTGCGTGTGGTCAAGAGGAAGCCACCCATGCGGGAGGTCAGTGGCAAGGAAGGCACAAGGGAGGTGGGCTGTCCAGGTACTTAGCCTACACCTCTCAGGTTGTGCCTGCCCTCTCCCCGCAGGGCACCTCGCGCTCACTGAAGGTTCGGACAAGGAAAAAGACCATTTCCTCAGACATGAACAGCTAGGGTCTTCAGAGCCTGGCTCAGTTTTACCTCTTGCCTTGTGGAGCACCAGGTGCTATTTGGAGGGGACCTCTGGCTGCATGTCTGACCTACCTGCACCAGCTGCTCAGGCTCTGCCCCCTTGGCTCCTGCTGCTGGCTAAGGGCTGGGTGCTGCCCAGGCCATGCACAGGACTATACCTGTAATGTACCAAAGCAGGCTGGGCCCAGGATTCTATTTATTATCTTTCTCATCCTTCTACCTTCCCGGTGTGTGGGACCAGCGCCCTTCTCAAACCTCTGCAAATGAAACCAAAAGTCCACCCAGCTGTGTTCATTCCTTTCTATCCTTCAAAGTACTTGACAGTCTCCTCCAAGGCCTGTGTGTGTGTGTGTGTGTGTGTGTGTGTGTGTCCTGGTTGTATGTTTTATGTTGGTGAATGAGGTCAGGTTTATGCAAGTTTTGGTAAATAAATACATAAAAGTGGTCTGTTTGTCCTGGTTTGTACTCCTGGTCCTCATAGCACATATTATTAAACAGCCTTCTACAGGCCAGTCCAGGCCTAGGATGGAGGCTCAAGGGACAGACAGACTGCCAGAGGGGCCCAGTCTAATGGGGGAGGTAGCCATTGACATATAGTTGTAATGGGTCAAGTACTGTCACAGGAAATTCTTGGAGACCTCTGAGAACATAGATGGGGGACAGAGGGAGTAGGTGAACAGCCCTAAGAGGGGTCAGAGTCTAAGAAGACTGCAATCAGGAGATGGGGTTAGATCTTGATGGGAAGTAGAAGCCAGTGGGAACAGAGGTGTGGAGGGAGCTTGGGCAGCACAATAATCCCATGGGGACTAGCTGGAGCTGTAAACAGACAAGGCCAGGGGAGGCCAACTTCCTCCATGGGCCTGAGGTGGTCTCTAGGCAGCTCTGGGGACATTGAGTTCCTGTAAACACCCAGGATAATGCAGAGAACATTGCACCTCTTTGGAGTGGCCGTGAGAGGGCAGCAGTTGCCAAGGTCTGGGCTGCCCCTAGCTTCCAGGTCAAGGAGGGCGGGGTTGGGAGGCTGGCCAGAGCCCTGCCCTACAGGGGCCTGGCCGCTGGCTGGCTGGCTGGCTAGCTGGCTGGAGAGACGATGCAGAATTCTGGCCTGGCCTCCAATGGCTCTTTTTGCTGTTCCTTCCTGTTGTTTGTGGTCATTGGTCCTGTCTGCCCCCTTCACGGAGTCTCCCCTGTCCTGAGACCCAGGCTTTTTGCCAGAGCTCGCTCTACTCCATCCCCTCCTCTAATCCCTGGGGCAGTCAGTGCTGGCTTTGCCCTCTCTTGCTCCTGCTCCTAGGTACTGGTCTCACTGCGGTGTCCCAGGGCTGCTCCCCTTGCCCACCCCATGCCTGTTCTTCCTTCCCACTTTTGATTAAGCAAAGAGGTGGGTGGGAAGAAGGGAAATGGTGTGGTAACCCGGAGTGACCTGAGGAGTGTGGATTAACTCTTGGTGTGGGGATTATCCAGGTTTTATTTGGGGAAGGCACTTAATCGGTCGGGGTGGTTTAGCTCCTCACGTATTGGTGTTCAATGACTTCCTATGTAGGCATTCCCTTGCATCATGGTGTTGCCTCATTTCTTCATTTCTTCATTCAGAAAGTCTGTTGAGCATCTATCGGGTACCAGGCGTGTTTCCAAATACTCAGAATGCAGTCTAGGAATGGCTAGCACCTAGAATGTGACTCCCCAGCAGGTGCTGCTCTAAGCCCCTAACACATTCACTTGATCTTCATGACAATCTCCTGAGGTAGGTACTATTATTATGACATCCATTTTACAAATAGGAAAACAAGGCACTGAGAGGGCAAGTGATTTGCCTGAGGTTACACAGCTAATAAGTGGCAGAATTAGGCTTTGAACCAGGCAGTCTGGCTCCAGAGTCAGTCCGCTTAACCACTGTGCAGGACTAAAGTAAATGAGGCAAGAAGAAGGAGGTAAGTGTGTAGCAAACATGTAGCTGTGTGTGTAGTTGTGTGCCTGTCCTTGTGCTGGCCATTTTATAGGGATGATCTCCTTGAATCCTCCTGACGAGCCTGAAGGGAGGGGTTAGATCCATTTCACAGATGAAAAAACAGAGACTTGGAGAAGTGAAGCAACTTGTCCCCAGTCATGGCTGCCTGTGGGTGGTGTCCCTGTTTCCTGAGGCACGCTTGCCCAGAAGTTGCTGTGGTAGACGTGGAATGGCAGGATCCACACTCCCGAACTGGGGGAAGCAAACAGGAATGTGTGGTGAACCGGCAAATGACACAAAAACTCCGAGGAAGGGGAAGGCCTGAAGTTAAAGGGTGTTGAGGGAGCTTTCATGAGAGCTGGAGCTTCACCTGCCCTCATTCCTAGAATGCGCTTTGAGTGGGGAGCAGGGTCTTTTGGGCCCCTAGGCTGAAATGGTGACACTTTCTCAGGCCCAAGATCTCCACCTCCACCCCCCTCCCCGCCAGCCTCTTTGCTAGCCTGGCTGCTCTGCAGCTCCTGCCTTTTCTGACTCCAGAGCACTCAAGTTCATCTGTGCATCCACATCAGCCTCCAGGCCTTTGCTCCAGCTGTATGACTCTCCTGCCATCTGAACAGTCTTTCTTTCCTGGCCCCCCATAGCCTTCCTTAGAGACCTGCTTTCTCCCAGAAGCCTTCCCTGACTTGCCAACTCCTCTTCAAGCTACTAAAGCTCCTGATCTCTGGCTGGCTCACCAGTCTTGGGCTCACAGTGGGCTGCGTGGGTGTGCCAGTCCCCAGCTGGCCTCCCTTAAACCTGATTTGCTTTGTAATCCCCACCTCATCCAACCGGACTGCCTCATACCTCCATGCTGTTCCCCCTGACATGATCTTCCCCCTCTACTCAACTCTCTGTCCTCCTCCTATGTGCCCTGTGAACCTCACTCAGACACCACCTATCCCAGGAAGCCCTCTGTGAGCACGCCCCCCTGCCTCCTTAGAGTTGATTGGCCATCCAGACCACACCATAGCTATTCTTACACGAACCTCTCTGTTTTTGCCTTGAGCACATCCTATTTTCTCCCCCAATTCATTGTGACTTCATAAAGAACAGACTTGCAACTTATTCACTTTTGTATCCAGCCTGGAATAAGTGGTGGTTAAGCCAAAGTGAAATGTCGTCGTATGTGTGTGGCTCAGTGAAGGCCCACTTATTCTCTGACTTGTGAGCTCCAGCATCACTTCCTCCGTGAAGCTTCCCCCCACTTCCCCAGGGTGGGACTAAGAGCACCTCGTACTCATTTGTTAATATGCCGACTCCAACAGTCACCCCACAGTGCCCAGCACAGGGCCTGACATGTAAGAGGCCCCAGTGAATGTTTGCTGGTAAAAGAACAAAGGCACTAAGTGAGTATAAGCTCCTTGAGGGCAGGGATGGCCTATGCTTTCATCTTTGTGCACTGTACCTCCTTGTGCCCATCACAGAACCTTGAAAATGCCAGGGTCTCTACAACACACACATTTGCCAAATCGCTGCTGCTGCAGTTATACGGGTTCCAAGACATCCTGAGGCCAGAGGGGAAGGGGTAAAGAGAATTCCAAGTTCTGGGGCATTTCTGGCCAAGCATACATGTGATCCTGAGACTAGAGCCTTGGGTGTGGGCTGAGCTTCCCTCAGAGCCTGACCTGTCCCTCTGACAATCACTGAGACGTCTGCCTTCTTCAACACTGCCTCCCTCTGCATGGGGGGCCTGGCCCTAGGGCCCCCTAAGCTCTGGCCTGCCCATAGCCCTCAACCTCCTATTATCCACTAGTATGCCCAGGTAGGATCAAGGCTGGACTTCTGCTGCAATTGACTTAGGGCACAGATGTGCTGGGCTCCATGCTGGGCACCCAGTAGGGAGATGAGACAACCTAGGCCAGCCCCCTTGCAAGAACATACCTCTGCTTGGCCCCGGTACTAGTCCCACTCGGTTTGTGCCCAGGGCTTACTCTCCGGCTTCTCAGTCCACCTTGCCTGCTCGAGGGTCTCCTCCATTGCCTCCCAGTTGCCAGGTGCGTGTGGTCCTGAATTCCTGGCCTCCTCTTTCCTGCCTCTGCACTGCCCCACCTTCTTTTGGACCTTAGACGGCTCCCCCTCTCCCTGCCTCTTCAGCCCCTCTCAGCCTGTGGCCCTTTCATGTCCTGGTCCCCCTTCCTGCCTCTGGCCTCCAGGTGCACTTGGCCCCCCTGCTGTAGTCTTACCGCCACTCTTGGGCTGCAGATAGTTAACCTCTTGTTTCAACACGGCCCTGGCCCAAGCTGAGTTGGGGAGTCTGGGCTGGCACTGCCCCACCCATAAGGGGGTTGACAAGAGCACCCAGGCTCTTGCCCCTTGTCCCTGATAAACATCAGGGATAATGGCTGGGTAGGGGGCAGAAATGCCGGCAGGAGGATGATGCCTGCTGCTCAGGAAACCCTGGGGGCCAGAGCCTGGTTGCTAGGCAGAAGGTCTTGAGCCTGGGGCAGAATGAGGTAGCTTTCTCTACTAGGGTGGTTAGATGCAGGGAGGGGAGGGTGGGGGAGGGAGGATGGGGCACTGGGGAGGTGTGGGCTGAGAAGAGGAATTAGGTCAGGGATGTGGGTGGGTGGGCATGAGGGGAGGGGGCATCTACTGTAGAGCTTCCTCCTGGCTCCAAAAGCATTTCCACACTTCCCTTCCTCTCTCCCCCTCACCCCAGGTCCTGGGAGAATTCTCCCCGGTATTCCCCCTCCCCCATGCCCCCCGGTCCAGGCTTTGCCACAAGGGTGGGGGGCAGAGTGGGGGGAGGCCAGCCTCAGCTGTCTGAAGGATGGAGGGGCTGGGGAAGTAGGGCTAGGTGCCCAGACGGCCGCGTGTGTGGGAGGGGATGTCCTCAGATGCCCTCCACCCGGCAGTCCCCGCTCTGACGTGGGTGCCCCCCCCTCTCCCCGCCCGGATTAGTGGCAGCTTGGCCTGACTCTCCGGGGCTCCTTCCCCCGCCCCCGCCTGCTGCCCTCCCCTGGGCAGGGGGCTGTTCCACCCGAGGGGCACTGTGCTTGCCCAGGTAAGGGGCTCTGGGGACAGCGTGAGGGCAGCTGGCTCGTGAGTGCTGCTGTGCTTGTCAGCATGAATGTGTGTATCAGAGTGTGTGTGTGTATGTGTGTGTGTGCTCTTGAGGGCTCTATGTGAGCCTGGGGTGGGCCAGTACGCATCTGGGGGTGCTGGTCAGCTTGCCTTTGTCCACGAATTCAGCATTGTGTCCCCGCGTGTGTGGCTTTCCTTCTGTGTTTGTGTCTTTTGTGTGTCTCCTTAGATCTGCTCCGTCCTCAGGCACAGAATAGCCGGCTATAAGGGCTCTGTGGGCCGGTGGCATGGGCTGTGAAGCAAGATGGGGAGCTGGGTGAGGGTGGAAAGGGCCTTCTCCCCGCACCTCCCTATAACCCCCTCGGCATTTCAGGAACCTATTCTGAGAGTCCTGTTCTAGTCCAGAGACTGTGACCTAACAAGGCAGACAAGGCAACTGGGGGTGAGGTGGGGGGAGTTGTCTGTCATACTCCCCTGGGATAGTCCCCATCTCCTTTGGGATGACAGTGACAGGCCCTCAGCACCCAGGACAACCCAGAGTCCCACCCTGCCCTTCCCAGCCTCTTCTAGGCCCTAAGCTGAAGGGCCCAGACTTCTCCCCCCTAGACTCTCTGACAAGCTTTGGCTGCCAGAGGACACAGATGGGGGACCACAGGCACACCCCAGCCCCCCATCTGCATCATGGAGCCAGCCTGGGGGAGGGTCTGGGGCTTGGGATCTTGGCATTGCAGTCTGCATTAGACCCTCCATGATCATATTCCTGGGCACACTCAGGTCCAGGCCACCCCTCAGGGGAGCTGGGGGAGGAAGGGAGTGTTAATAACTTAGTCATGTAAACAACCCCTACCAGCCTGCCCTGCCACAGAAGCGGCCTCTGGGGGGAGGTGGAGGGGCTGAGTGAATCTATGCCAACATGACCCAAGTCCTGCCCAGTGCCTCTTCAGGACTCCTCTTCTTAGGCCCCCTCCTCTTCTCCCCATCTGGGAAAAGGATTCCTGCCTTTGTCTCTTGGGAGGAAGGCTTGCTCCCAGCTCTTCATGGCTCCCCTCTCCAGGGATGTTAGTGTGACTTCGAACCAGGCTAGAGGCATCTGAGAGCTCATCCCTTGGTTGGGATGGGGGTGGGTGGGGTGGTGCTGCCTCTGTCCTAGGCCGGGTGAAGGCAGGCCAAGGACGGCTTCCATAGGGTGGCAGGGGAGCTGTGGGGTGAGAGGTGGGGGGGCCTGAGGGGAAGGGAAGCGCCCGTTGGGTGTGTGGGTTTCTATGTGTGTCTGAATCTGTCCGTGTGTGTTTGAATCTGTCTGTTTGTGTCTGTGCTCTGGAACCACCCCCGCAGAGGAGCCGGGATGCTTCCTCGGGTGGAGGGTGCCCTGCTTTCCCATTTCCTCTCCTCCTCTCTGCTCCCTCCCAGGAGCCACTCCCATGGGCTGCTCTCCAGTGCTGGGCCTGGAAGCACTAGGAACTGGGATAGGGCAGACCCCCGAACACCAGGCTGGAGCAGGTGTTGGGGCTCATGTGGTCCCACCTCCTCTCTGGACACTTGGTGAAACCTAGGCCCATAGAGCAGGGACAGACCAGAGCCTAGGTCTCCCGGAACTGCTAAGGCAGGACACGGGGCCTGCTACTGGGACTTGGAAGGGGGCTTTAGTCAAGAATGGTGAAGAGCAGCTTGGCCAGGTGAGGATGAGGTAGGGCAGACCTGGGCCGCGGGGGGTGTACCCATGTGCCAGAGCTGAAGGACCACAAGCAAGTGGTCCAGCAGGCACAGGGTCGGCTGGCGTGGGTCAGGAGCCCATCACTGACCCGTGAGAACCCGACTGCCCCTGCCAGCTCTGGCACTGCCCCCTCCCAGCCGCCCCGCCCTAGCACCCCGGGGGGCACCCCGCCCCACCATGGCCTGGTCCGGCCCCTCCCGCCCTTTGCTCCAGTTCCCGGGCTTGGCACCTATAGTGGGGGTGCTGCCCGCCTGCCAGGCTCCGGGGCCGGGCCCACGGGAGGGTGGGGCGGCTGGGAAGCTGGCACGCTGCCCCGGGGGAGCCTCTCTCGGCAGGCGCCCGGGTGCCGCGGGGGGGAGGGGGGAACAAAGGGCTCATTCTCCCCGTGCGCAGCCGGTGGCATCGCCGGGGCGTTGGCGGAAGCCCCCAGGGCCCGGGAGGGGGCAGGCCCAGGCGGGGCCGCCGAATCACGGGCTCCTGTTTCCCGCAGGGTGCTGGAGGAGGAAACCGGCGGAGCAGCTTCCCCACTCTCAGTTGCGCGTCTGGCGATGGCGATGAGAGGTCTTGCTGCGCTGTCCGCCGCGCTCTCCCTCCATTAGCCGCGCTGCGCCGTGCTGCGCCCTCTCTGGTGCCTCTCTCCTGGGACCCGGGATCGGGCCCCCCTTCCAGGCACGACCCCCTCCCCCGGCCCTTCGGCCTTTCCCCTGACTCGGCCGTTTCCGACCCGGGGCGCACGTTCCCCCCGGCCCGGCTCCCACTCTCCCTCCGGGGGCACCCGCTCCCTAGCCCCGGCCCGGCCCTCCCCGCGGCGCAGCACGGAGTCTCGGCGTCCCATGGCGCAACCCACGGCCTCGGCCCAGAAGCTGGTGCGGCCAATCCGCGCCGTGTGCCGCATCCTGCAAATCCCGGAATCCGACCCCTCTAACCTGCGGCCCTAGAGCGCCCCCGCCGCCCCGGGGGAAAGAGAACGCGAGCGCGCTGAGCAGAGAGCGGGAGAACGCGTCCTCGCTCGCCAGCCGGGAGGCCCCGGAGCCGGCCCATGGGGAGCGGGCGCCCGGCGCCGGCCACGACGACCGCCGCCGCCGCCCGCGCCGCGCCCGGCCTGCGAAGCCCAGGTAAGGGCCGAGAGGGGGCGCCAGGGGCGGGCCTTCAGGGGATACTCGTAGCGGGGCATTTCTGAGGCAAGCTTGGGCTGCACGCAGCGAGTGAGTTCCCTGTGCTTCTCCAGTGTGCTTCTCCGGGCTAGGCCACAGATCTAAAAGTTAGGATGCCAGACAGGGCTGGACTGCGACGGAGCGGTGGCCCCAGAAAACCCGAGCGACCTCTGCCAAGGCTCTCTGGGCTCCCTCACCTTTCTCCTGGGGGTTCATCCAGCCGGCAGAGGGGGCCGTGCTGGGAGAGCGCTGCGGCTCTGGTGCCACCTGTCATCCTGGTCCTTTGCATGCACGTTCAATTTTCCCTCCTTTGCCTCTCTCTGGGGCCCAGCCCGCTTTCCCCGCCTCCTTCCCTCCCCCTGCCAGGCTGCAGTTACCAGCGGCCGCCAGCGGCCCTGGCACTGCCTGCTGGACTGGAGCGGCTTGACCCATCCCAGCTGAGTCCTCTTAATCCCCCTCTTCAGTGCTGGCTCACTCCTTCCCTTGGGGGCGGTGGTGAAGATCCCAGCCCCCAGCAGTTGCCCGGGGACTCTGCTTCAGAAGCCAAGAAACTGTACAGAGCTGGGAAGAGACACACTAGGGGCTACCCAAGTGTAGGGAAAGATACCAGCCAGCAGCCCTGCCTGACAGCTCTCCCCAGTGACTCTGGCCTGCCCTGCCTTCACTTCCCACCCCTATAGGCTTGAGTAGGGCTGAGGGGTGGGTAAGCAAACAGTACCCCCAGATCCACAGACTGCAATGTGGGAAGAAGCCTCTGAGACTCCCAATTTCCAAGCCCTATTTTGCACAAGGGCACACTGACGTCCAGAGGAGTGATATGACTTGCCCAAGGTCATGCAGCAGGTGCTGAGTCAGGGGGCCAGGATCTTCTTGTCCCCTTGTGCAGCACCTCCCACCGAGCTCATCTTTTGGGTTCTTCCCCCTTGCCCTTCCCAATGGCTCGTGACCAGGGTCCAGGCTCAGCAATGCAAGGACATGTTATCTTAGAAATGGCAGTCTTTGCTGAGGGGCTCTGGCCCAGGTGGGTTGTCAAGTCCCAGGTATTTGGGCAAAGGGGTGACCTCCCCACACTTGAGCATCCCACCCAGGCAGGTCCTTTGAGTAGCATGTGGGCAGGCAGTGTGGAGTCTAGCTGTGGGTTGGCACTTGCCTTACTGGTTTGAGCTGCCTTGGTGCTGCCAGGGCGGTGCCTGCTCTGTAGCAGGTGGTAGGGTGCTTGGGGCACGTGCCTGAGAAACTCATGCTTTGTCGGTTATGCTCCAGGGATCCCCTCTTGGAGAGCCCCATGAGGGCTGGAGAGTAATGGAGAGTACGCCCAGCTTCCTGAAGGACGCCCCAGCCTGGGAGAAGATAGCCCCTGAGAATGGCATTGTGGGACAGGAGTCGGATACCCTGCCTCGAGATGGCCTGCGTCGTGGGGCACTGTGCCTGGGAGAGTCTGCCCCCTTCTGGAGGGGTGTCCTAAGCACCCCAGACTCTTGGCGTCCCCCTGGCTTTCCCCAGAGCCCCAAGGACACGCTCCCACTGGTGGAGGGAGAAGACCCCCGCAATGGGGAGAGGAAGGCCAGCTGGCTGGGCAGCAAAGAGGGTCTGCACTGGAAGGAGGCAATGCTTAACCACCCACTGGCACTCTGTGGCTCCGCGTGCCCGCCTCGCTATGGCCCCCTGATTCCTGAGCATAATGGTGGCCATCCCAAGAGTGACCCTGTGGCCTTCCGGCCCTTGCACTGCCCCTTCCTGCTGGAGACCAAGATCCTGGAGCAAGCTCCCTTCTGGATGCCCACCTGCTTGCCACCCTACCTAGTGTCCAGCCTGCCCCCAGAGCGTCCGTGTGACTGGCCCCTGGCCCCACACCCCTGGGTGTACTCAGGGGGACAGCCCAAAGTGCCCTCTGCCTTTGGCTTAGGCAGCAAGGTGAGTGATGGAGCAGAGAAGGTACCTGAGGCTCAGGCCACACGAGGTAGCTCAGTGATCCTTGAGCAGCCCTGCCAGGGCCACACAACTCTGCTCTTCCATTCTGATGACAAGATAAGACAGCACCCAAGTAGTCAGCTCAGAGTCAACCCCAAGCAATTCTTCTTCTGAGCAATTCCATCTCACAAAGCCTTCCTTGCCTTTGGGCCATTTCAGGGTTGACTCACCCATTGTCCACCCAGAACAAATCCCTGGGAACTGGGATCTCAGAATGTGTGGTCTCATCCTGGGGTTGTGGGGCAGACGAGGCTGTCTGTCTGGGAGTGGGACATGAGGGTGCCCCATGGCCTGTGTCTACGGCACCTCCCCCTGCCCCAGGCAACCCACCCACATGCCTAGGAATAAGATTTAAAATATTTTAAGACCAGCATGGTACTGGTCATCAAACAATCTCAATAGATTCTGGAGGCCCTTTGGGGGTGGCAAGCACTAACTTTTAGTTGCTGGATTTGTGCGGAGGTCTGAGAAATCCTGGGGGAAGGATCTGGGGTGGCCAGGGCAGTGGGGAGGCACTTAGGGAGCAGTGCCTATAAACCAGGCTTGAGTTCTTCAGTGTTTTCACAACCCTTGAGGCCACACAGGCGCACACCTGCTGGTTGTCGGTTCTGCTCGTCCTTTGAAGCACTGGGGATCAAAGTCAGCACTAGCTCCATCCCTTCTCCTCTCTTTAGGGCTTTTACCACAAGGATCCAAGTGTTCTCAGGCTGGCAAAGGAGCCATTGGCAACTGTGGAACCTGGGTTGCTGGGCTTAGCCCCTGGTGGGCGTCTCCAGAGAACTGGGGAAGTGGAACGTCCTTCATTCCATCAGAGAGACGGAGAGGCAGGAGTCAGCAGGCATCAGAATCTTTGCCCATTTCTCCTGGGACATCCAGATGCTGTTCCCCGGAACCCCTGGCCCACTTGTCCCCCAGGCCTGGTTCATACTCTTGGCAACGTCTGGGCTGTACCAGGGGGTGGGAGCCTTGGGTGCCAGCTGGGGCCATCAGCCACGCTGAGGTGCCCCTCTCCTGGGCTTCCTACCACACAGGTGGGCTGTTGTTCGTCTCACCCACCTGCTAGAGATAGAGATCTTGGCCCTTGTGGGAAGTGCCAGGAGGGCCTGGAGGGGGGCACCATTGGGCCCAGTGAATCCAACGAGGAAGCAAACAAGACCTCTGGTCCCAGGGCCTGCCCACCCAGCCATCATACCAAGCTGAAGAAGACATGGCTCACACGACACTCAGAGCAGTTCAGGTGTCCAGGTGGCTGCCCTGGCGATGAGGAGAACCCATCTGCCCACCTGCAGGCCCTCAAGAGGGCAAGCAGCCCTGAGGTCCAGGGGGCAGGTGGCAGCCCAGCTGCCAAGCGCCCACCCAACCCTTTCCCAGGCAGTGCGGGGCAGGGGGCCAGAGATTGGCAGATGCTCAACTCATCCTTTGGGAACAAAGTGGAGGCAGAACAGCATGATGACCACAGAGGTAAGTGTGCACGGGGCCCTGCTTGGGAGGGGGCAGCTGGGACTGGGGCTTTGTGGGGAAGTGGGGTCATTAGAGGTGTTTATGAGTGGATTGCACAAGTTGTCTGGTTTCCCACCGAAATGTGATAGTTCCCTGGGAGTTCATTAGCATCTACAGGCCAGAGCCTTCTAGAAAGTGGCTTCTTCTTCCCATCTGCCTCCTCCCAAGCTATGATGTGTTGGTGGCAATATAACAACATGGTTCAGAGCATGGGCTCTGGAGTCAGAGTGCCTGGGTCCTGACTTTGCTGACTGGTGCTATGTGACCTTGGGCTAGTTACTGCACCTCTCTGGGCCTCAGTTTGTTCATCTATAAGGTGGGGATAAAGACGGCATCTACCTCATAAAGGCTGCTGCAAAGATGAAATGATATCATTCACATAAAGGGCTTTGAAGAATTCCTGGCACTTTATTGAGTAAGGACTCAGTAAACATTTGTCCTCGTTTTTGTTTTTTTTTTAATTATTTTTTTAATGTTTATTTTGAAAAGAGAGAGAGACAGAGTGTGAACCAGGGAAGGGCAGAGAGAGAGGGAGACACAGAATCCAAAGCAGGCTTCAGGCCCTGAGCTGTCAGCACAGAGCCCAATGCAAGGCTCGAACTCACAAGCCGAAGATCATGGCCTGAGCTTAAGTTGGAGGCTTAACCGACTGAGCCACCCAGGCGCCCTGCTAAACATTTGTCTTTGTGATTACTTGTGCCACTTAACCCTGTCTGGCAGATTATCCCTCCTGAAGGACCCCTTGTCCTGCCCCAGGAATAAACAACTACTCCCTTGGGCAATGGGATCATGGAAACTCAATTTGGACTCTGCCAGTATTAGGACTTTGGGCACATCCTGAACCCCTCTGTCATGCTGTGCTCTTCATGGAGGGAGCCGGCACTGATGGCCCATCACCTCAGTCTTGACCTCCAGGACTGCCGGACCTGGATCCCAACTCTCAATGGCCTTGCCTAAGCACCCCTGCACCTGGCGTGGGTCTGTCCACACTCTTGCAGGCCTCTGCCTGGGCTGGGAAGCAGTTGGCCCCCTCTCCCTTCTTGGGTTACTGCACCTGTGGCCTATGTTGAAACCCTCAGGCCTTCTCACCTTCCGGCGCCCTCCGTCCCATGCCAGGATTGTCTCCTCAGGCTGACACGACGCCAGAGGTATTGCTAAGCCCACGGCGCAGCAATCCAAAAGTCTACACTGACTGAGGGACTCCTGGCTGGCTCAGTCGGTAAAGCACGTGGCTCTTGATCTCAGGGTTGTGAGTTCAAGCCCCACACTGGGGCAGAGCTTACTTTAAAAAAAAAAAGATATAACAAAGTCCACACTGACTGGATCTTGAACTTGGGGCAGGATAATCATCTCACCTGCTCCAACCTTGGGCCCAGCACAGTAGACCCCTCCTCTCAGCCATCTGCCCGTGTCATTCTCAGACTCCCTGCCCAGCCTTTTTTTGTGAAGTTTCTGGCTGCCTGGTTCACTTTCACTAGCTCCAAATCAGGCTTAGTAGACTAGGGCCTAGGGGCTGGGCTGGCTCTGTATGTGGGTGGGCTGAGTGCTAAGGCACGGCCCAGGGTTCACATAAGCCCAGCAAGTCCCTGACCAGCTTCATTGTCTCCTCAGGACCCCAAGATGGTAGGGCCAGCAGCCTCCAGGACCCAGGGCTTCAGGATACACCTTGTTCGGCTCCTCTGGCATGCGTGGCTCAGTGCCAAAGCTGTACCCATGCAGCTGGAGAGGTGGGAGGGCCGGCCTGCCACTCCCGGCAAGTGCTGAGGTGAGCCTGTTGCCCCGGTGTGCCCCCAGCATCTTCCCAGTGGGGGCTCCCTCCTTACCTTCCTGTGCCCTGTCTTCAGATTGCCTCCGGAAGGGGAGCAGCATCAGGAGGAAGACTTAGCAGTCAGCTCTGAGGGAGGAGGGTCTGGCCCTGAGGCCCAGCTCAGCAAGGGCCTTGCCAAGCATCTGCTAAGTGGTTTGGGGGATCGACTATGCCGTCTGCTGCGGAGGGAGCGTGAAGCCCTGGCCTGGGCGCAGCGGGAAGGTGAGCAGGACCCGTGGGGCAGCCAGAAGCCCGAGAGGGCTGGATCCTGCGGTCACTGTGCTTTTACAAGGAGCAGGAGGTCTGCAGAGTGTGGGCCCCTTCCTCCCCTTAATGCTGTCTGTCCTGATAACGGCTCAAGGAGAGCTCCTGCACTGCTTTGCCCTTATTCTTAGCTTAGGCTTCTAGTTAACATGAGTTCTGAAGTTTCTGGCCTGGGTGAGGGATGTTGGGAGGGTGTGAAACCCGGTCCAGTCCAGCTGCCTAAGAGCTTCTGGGTTTGTTAGGGGAACAAGACTGAGAGCCAGGTATATGTATGAACTCTGGAAGGTGAGGGCCCTCCCTGCGTTTCGAGGCTAATGGGCCCTAAGAAAGCTAGTAGGGTCTGGGCTGATGTGAAGAGACCGGTGGGGAGCCAGACATTCCGTGGGTCCCCCTGGCTTCAGGCTCTCCCTCCTGCTCCCTCTCACAACACTGCATGTGCATTTGAAAATGTGTGCACACACCTGCAGCAAGGTCACAAGCTGGCTCCCTCCTGTCCCAGAAAGTTCAGCTCCCTCCCCCTTTCCTCAGCCCATCTAGCCTGCCACTCCCTCAGCCTGGATTCCCAGCACTCCACATCAGCCAGCAGCCTGTCCTCCTCGGCTCACCCCAGCTTGCCCAGCCCCTCAGGCCTTGGCACTTTCTGTTCCTTCTGTCTGGAATGGCCTTCTCCTCCCTTTCTCCCTGATGAATGAACACTTACTCATCACTCTAGGGGCGCATTTTGTGAAGCTGCCCCCACCATCCCTACCCTCGTCTTTCTATCCCTTTCTCCTACTCCAGCGCCCACCCCGTGGTGCCGTGGTCATTGCCCCGTCTATGGGCCCATCTCCCCTCTTGGAATGTGAGCTCTAGGAGGGCATCTCTGAGCCCTGACCAGCTCTGAGTCCCCAGCGCTCAGCCCCACACAGGACAAGGTGTCTGTTGCATGAGTAAATGAGCGTGTGCTCACTGGCGTCCTTCCACCTACTGCGGAGGGCTTAGTCAGAAACCCCAGGCCAGGGAAGGAGTGGCCGCCTAAGGTTTCCTCTTCTGGTGTACAGAGTCTCCTGCAAGAACGCCACGTCCGGAGGGAGGGAGGTGGGTGAAGGAATGTGTTGGAAATGATGTGGATTGGTAATTCAGGACTGATGGGGGAATCCTTGGGGCAGGAATTGGGGAGGTGAGGCCTGCACTCTCCCTGGGAGGGTTTTCTGGAGACGTGCTGTGGGGAATTTCTTTACAGAGGCTGTCGAGTAGGTGGGGTTGTCTGCAAGGGGCCTGTCTCCCTTCCAGGGTGGCCCCACAGTGGAAGCTGCTCCTGCTCTTCTCCATCCCTGCCTGGAGGTCCTCAAAAGGGACCTATGGCTTGAGCCTCCTCTGACCCTGTTCTCTCCCGTGGTAAGCAGGCCAGGGGCCAACCAGGACAGAGGACAACCCAGGCATTCCACTCTGCTGCAGCAGCTGCCATCGTGGACTCTTCAACACCCACTGGAAATGCCCCCACTGCAGCCACCGGCTGTGTGTGGCCTGTGGTCGCATGGCAGGTGCTAGGAGGGCCAGGGACAAAGCAGGTAGGAAAGGAGCTGGGGGCTGAGGGTGGGAGGGCAGAGACGGGGGCCTCCAAGGGCTGCTCTAAGGTGTGTGGCCATTTCTTGGCTGCCTCTCCTCAAGAAAGCCTCCCTCCCCAGCCCCAGCCTCAGCCACCATGGCTCAATGCCCCTTAGAGCAGACTTTTCCCTCTCCCCAGATCAGAGGGCCACGCCTGTGTCCTTGCCCACCCTTAAGAGAAGTCGAGTGCCTACTCTATGCCTCCCAATTTGCTCAGCTTGCATCTTTTTAAACCTTACAACATTGTGAGGTGGGTATTATTGCCTCAACTTTCCAGATAAGAAAAACTCAGAGAGGTTAAGTGACTTGTTCAAGGTCACACAGCTAGTAAGTGTTAGGTCCAGGATGCAGACTCACGTCTTCTAATCCCAAGTCTTACTCTTTTCATGGTTCTCAGCTTTTTCTCCCTTGGCTCCACTCAGTCACCTGAGGACTTAAAATTTCCCAGTGTTCCAATAGAGATAGCCAAAAGGAGGTGCAGGGTCAGAAATGTTTCAGAACACCGTATTCTATGTGATCATCTTGGAGTCTGGCAATGCATATCAGCATTTTAAAGGCTCTGCATTCTGCAAGCAAAGGATCCTATGTCACTCTTGAACCCAAGTTTCCTAGAAAGCCCATGTTTTATGGATTGTCAAGCCCCTTGATTTAGATATCATGCCCTTGTCCTTCTTCCCTGTCTTTAAGCTGTGGTTACTTTGGTTTCCTGACCTGCACCTTCTCTCTTCCTACCCACAGGCTCTCAGGAGCAGTCCACAGAGGAGTGTCCTCAAGAGGCTGGGCACAGTGCCAGTTCCCTGATGCTCACCCAGTTCATCTCCAGCCAAGGTAAGCCATCTTGGAGAAATGGGGTGTGCAGAGGGCGGGTCCTGGGGAGAGCAGCTTTCTGTGTGGATGTGCCTCAGCCTAATCCCATGCCCTCTTGCTTGGTGAGGCCAAGCAGGACAGGGACAGCCTCCTGTCCACACTCACCACCAAACTCTATCTCCCTTCCCCACTCACAGCTCTGGCAGAATTGAGCACCGCCATGCACCAGGTTTGGGTCAAGTTTGACATCCGGGGACACTGCCCCTGCCAAGCTGATGCCCGGGTGTGGGCCGCTGGGGATGAGGGCCAGCAGGTAAGAAGCAGGGCATGGGACAGGTGCCAGCACTAGCTGGTTGGTCCCAGGATTGGGCAGTGTGTTTGGAAGTTACTGACCTTGGCAGGGTTTGGCCCGTATCTTTTGATGGGACTGAAGGATATGGAAGCTGGGTAAAATCAAGCTACTTCTCACCTTCCTCTGGGGATTGGGATCCATGGATTGAGCTCTAGCACCTGTCCCACCTCCCTCGCTCCTGCTCAGAGCTCCTATCCACCTTGTGCGTGTTACAGCTTAGCGTTTGCTGGCGGGTCCTGTCTCTCCACTCAGCAGGCATGGACTCCTGAAGGTGGAGTTTGGACCTACTTTCCCTGTGTGCCTTGCGCTTAACACATAGCAGGCACTCAGTATGCATTTTACAAAATTTTATAAAGTTCATGCTTTTATTATAAAAATCATTCATTCAAGAAATGGCTTATTGAATGCATTTCGTGTGCCAGACAGTGTTACATACCCATGATGAAAACTACAAGCAAGTAATAGGAAGAAAACAACAGTAGCCCTATAATGCCACCCTTATCATTGTGACATATTTCTTTCCAGGCACTTGCCTGTATATTCAGTCTGTTTTTGTGTATCTTAGATCAGACTGTGTGTGGCATTCCGTAAGCAACTGTTTCCCACCTAATGTTATATCACATAATACTTTGCTCCTTGTAAACACAGTTTTAGGATTTATAAGAGTCTGTTGTTAATACTTGTGGGTTGGGTTGGACTGAGCTGTGTTTGCCATTTTTAAATCTCTGGTTGGATTGGGGGGGTTGGTGGATGGGTTTAACAGAAGGAGCCGACAGAGAAAACTCCCCCAATTCCACAATCTTCTTGCAACGGGGATACTGACAGGACCAAGGACATCAAGGAAGGTGAGCAGCCCCCCTGGCCCTCGCTCACACTGTGCATGGGGAGGCTGGGCCAGGGCTGGCATCCCCAGGACAGATCGGAATTGCTTTAGCCAGCGCACCCCTCCCCCCCGCCCTGCCCCCAATAATCTTCCTCACTTTTCTCAAGTCATTCCAGATGAAATAAATCTAAATACAATCTAGGACAAGTCTCCCCACCCCTGTCCAGTCAGAACCCCACTGTGAGCCCCTCCTTTGGAGAGGCAGCGGGAGACAGACTTGGCCAAGAGATGAGGGCAGACCCTATGGGCAGTGGAGCCTCGAAGGGAAGGGGAAGCCTCTCACCATTTTCCTCCCTGCCAGAGACCCCCGACTCCACGGAGACCCCAGCAGAGGACCGTGCCAGCCGAGGGCCCCTGCCTTGTCCCTCTCTCTGTGAACTGCTGGCTTCCACTGCTGTCAAACTCTGCCTGGGGCACGAGAGGATACACATGGCCTTTGCCCCAGTCACTCCTGCCCTGCCCAGCGTGAGCGAGGGCACAGAGGGAGGCCTGGGGGCCCGGGGACAGAGGCTGGGCTGGCCCTCCCTGTGGGGTAAGGCAGGTCCTGAGCTGTTCTGCTCCTCCATCCCTCCCTTCACACAGGACGACCGCATCACCAACATCCTGGACAGCATCATCGCACAGGTGGTAGAACGGAAGATCCAGGAGAAAGCCCTGGGGCCGGGGCTGCGGGCTGGGCCAGGCCTGCGCAAAGGCCTGGGCCTACCCCTCTCGCCAGTGCGGCCACGGCTGCCTCCTCCCGGACCTTTGCTGTGGCTGCAGGAGCCCAGACCTCAGCGAGGCTTCCACCTCTTCCAGGAGCACTGGAGGCAGGGCCAGGTGAGGCTCCTCACCTCCCAGATCCCCATTCTCATGGCCTTGGTCACCCTCAGGGCCTCAGGGTCACCATCAGGTAGACCTGGTCCATCACACAGAAGGGGCAGCGGGGTTGGTCCCCACACTGGTCTGGTATCCCTCACAACATGCTCTGGCCTGGCCAAGTTGGGTGCCTGTCCATTCTCCCTACATCCCTCTTCCTTTCCTCCCTACAGCCCGTGTTGGTGTCAGGGATTCAGAGGACACTGCAAGGCAACCTGTGGGAGACGGAAGCTCTTGGAGCACTTGGAGGCCAAGTGCAGGCACTGACCCCCCTTGGACCTCCCCAGCCCATAAGCCTCCACAGTGCAACGTTCTGGGAGGGATTCTCCAGGCCTGAAAGTAAGTGTCCCTGATGTGGGGTATGGGGAGCTGGGAGACTGAGCCAGGGGGCAGCGAAGTCCCATGGTGACCCTGGGGGGCAGCTGGAAGCAGAGCCCAGGGCAGAAACTAGACTGTCTTGCTGCCAGGGGGCCGGGGTCCTCTGGACAAGGAGGTTCCTCCCCCGGCAAATGGCATGTCTCCTCCTCTAGTTCGCCCAAAGTCAGATGAGGGCTCCGTCCTCCTGCTGCACAGAGCTCTGGGGGACGAGGACACCAGCAGGTGTGTATAGTACCAAGGGCTGGCCCCACTTGCCGAGGCTCTGCCCAGCCCCTTGCTGTCACTTCTCCTTCTTCACCCCCCACCTCAGTGTTCCCTGCTTGCCTCTGGGAGTGACCCCACTAGTGGTGGGCTTTGAGGGGATCTGGGTGCCTGGGTTGAACCTGCTGGGTATGACCCTGCCCCCTTCAGGATGGAGAACCTGGCTGCCAGCCTGCCACTCCCAGAGTACTGTGCCCACCATGGGAAACTCAACCTGGCTTCCTACCTCCCACCTGGTCCTGCCCTGCGTCCACTGGAGCCCCAGCTGTGGGCAGCATATGGTGAGTGCTACTCCACCCTGCCCAGCCCCTGAGCCCATTCCTGTTACCTCTGGGCCCATGTGTGTCTGTGCCAAAGTCCTGGAGCCCGTGCCCAGCTGTCCCTTTTCTGCCTCCATCAGGTGTGAGCCCACACCGTG
Organism: Panthera uncia; assembly: GCF_023721935.1. Classification (NCBI taxonomy): domain Eukaryota; kingdom Metazoa; phylum Chordata; class Mammalia; order Carnivora; family Felidae; genus Panthera; species Panthera uncia. The sequence goes on along the minus strand of NC_064811.1, from coordinate 165,654,034 downwards.
GGCACCTGGGAACCAAGAACCTCTGTGTGGAGGTGGCTGACCTGGTCAGTGTCCTGGTACGTGCTGAGGCCCCACTGCCTACCTGGCACCGGGCACAGAAAGGTGGGTCCTGGGCCAGAAGCAGGGGTGGGGACAATCTGCAGATTTCAGCGTGCTGTTTCTGCCTACCCTGGGCCCTCCTGAGCTGTTTTTCTTCCACAGACTTCCTCTCAGGCCTGGACGGGGAGGGGCTCTGGTCTCCAGGCAGCCAGGTCAGCACCGTGTGGCACGTGTTCCGGGCACAGGATGCCCAACGCATCCGCCGCTTTCTCCAGATGGTGAGGAAGGAGCTGGGAGCCCTCCTCTTCCCCTGCGCTGCCCTCATGCTCCCTGGGAGTGGGGGTTCCCAGCCCAGGAAGCCCTCCCTGTTGTGTGTGTCCCATGTGCTCACTCTCCCTGCCCCCTAGGTGAGCTGGACAGCCTTGACTCCCCCAGACAGGTACAGAGAAGGCAAACTGGGACCTTATGAGTTGTGTGCTGGGGCACGCAGAGAGCAGGGGCTGAGGAAGGACCTTATGATGAAATGAGAGCAGGAGCCATCACAGGCTAGGCACTGTGTAAGAGCCTTGGGTACATTATCTCGGTTAGTCGTCATAACCACTCTGTGTGGCAGGCACTGCTGCTTTCCCATTTTGCAGATGAGGAAACTGAGGCTGAGTGGTAGAGTAGAGACCTGAGCTTATGGCTATTCCCACCTCAGGTCACTACACTGCTCCTCCTGGGAGCAGGCAGCATCCCCTGCATAGGCTGGGGGTGGAGGGGAGCCTGGCAGAGGGCAAAGGGAAGCCCATCTGAGATGTCCTCCTGCTTCTCCCCTGTCCATTATCTACACCTTATGAGGAGGTGCTCTTTGGGGTGCTAGCACTTGAAGGCTGAGGGAGACAGCATGGTAGGTAGAGGGACAGACTGGACAGGATGAGGAGCAGTGAAGGAGAAAATGAGCAGGGGGCAGGAAGCTCCAGGGGGTGGAAGGCGGTGGAAGGCTAGTGTTAAGGGTAGGACAGGCACAGCAGTTCCAAAGGCCAGCTGAACTCTGATTGTCCTGGGAAAAAGACGTCCACCAAGTGTCACCCCTGCTAAGGCACACACATACTTATACACAGACATGCAGGTGTTAAACTTGCTGTCCACCACCACCCTCCTGCCCACAGGCATATGTATCTGCAGACACATCGACAAACACACACAGATCTGTAGATGTACACACAGATGCTAGAACACACAGAGGGAGCAGACAGAAGCACACCTTCATACATAGACAGCCTCATCTAGTCTGGGTGTGGTGCCTCTAGGCAGTCTCATATGGCCAAACCTGATGATTCATGGAGAAGGTTTGAGGGGCATATTCTCACTGGGTGGCCTGGGAAACACTGATCAAACTCCAGGATGCACTCAGAGGGCAAAAGAGCCTGGGCACCTGCCTGGGGCTACCTAGGGTCCAGCCTAACACACCAGCCTCCCCTTTCCCCATGGCCCAGTCTTGGAAGCCTGAGTCCTAAGTCCAGGGACAATTGCTGAGGTCCTACTGAAGGGGTGGATTTGTCCAGCAGCCAGTTGGGGCACGATGCTGGCATTTACCCCTACGGCTATTCCCTGGGCATCTACTTCTCTGTCCCCCGTGAATCCCTGTTTGCCCAAGGAGTTCCCCACTCTGGTTGGGTTGATGAAGGCCTACCCTCCCCATAGCCATGCCTGCTCCAGAGGCCTCAGCCCAGCAGGCAAGACTGTACTTCCACTGGGCATCAGAACTTCTGTGTGGCCTTTGTTGCATCTAGGATCTTAGAAGAATCTGATAAATGCTTTAGATCATCTCATCTCAAGGATATACAGCTATCTAGTCACCTACAACTTAGCACACAATTCAGGACGTTCACAGGACTCCAAGTCAAGATCTCCTCATGTAGACAGTTTATGAGCTGGGATTATGCAGGGTATCTTTCTGGGTTTTCGAGAAAGGGGCCCAGGACCAGGGACACAGAGGCTACTGAAGGCATCTAGCCCCACGAAAGGTGGGGGTTTAGACTCCCAGCCTCAGAGCCTTAAACCTTTCCTCTAAGCTGTTTCCAGCCAAATCTCTGTTCTGCCAACCTAAGCAGCCCTAGCTTCTCACCACCCAGCCCCTTCTCTCACTCCTATGACCTCCCCTCCTTGCCCCGCAAGACTTGACCCCTTCAGCTCTTGGCCTTTGCGCCCTGACCTTTGGGAAGTCTGTGCCCCATCTGGCAGCCCTGTCCTTGTTTCCCCACCTTCCTCATTCTGCCTTCTCTTTGAGGTGTGCCCGGCCGGAGCAGGCAACCTGGAGCCTGGCACCCCAGGCAGCTGCTACCTGGACGCAGGCCTGCGGCGGCGCCTACGGGAGGAGTGGGGCGTGAGCTGCTGGACCCTGCTGCAGGCCCCTGGAGAGGCCGTGCTGGTGCCTGCGGGGGCTCCCCACCAGGTGCTTCCCCAGCAAGCCAGGGGCTCTGCAGAGAGCTCACACTATGCGAAGCGCCAAGAGCAGACACCACAGTGATACAGCGTTCCCCGGCCTGCTCTGTCTTTGCCCCTCCCGATGCCCTGAGAGCTAGGCAGGGCAGAAAGTCACGCCCCATTGTAAGGAAGAGGAGAAGCTGAGTGGTCTTGAAGTCATCTAGCCCAACTGAGCTTCTTGTCCTCGGTTCCCCACCCTGCCTGTGCCACCTCTGGCATCCCCTGGGCATGGTTTTGGCCTTGCCCTTTGAGGTGCCTGGTGCTGAATCCAGGGCTTCTGCTCTCTGAGAGCTGGGTGGGGGTCATTATGGGAAGTAGACCTCAGGGACAAGAGGAGCAAGGGGAGGATGTGTGACCCCGAGTCTCCACTGACCCTCTGCCTACCTCCTGTCTGGCACAGGTACAGGGCCTAGTAAGCACAGTGAGTGTCACTCAGCACTTCCTGTCCCCGGAGACCTCTGCCCTCTCTGCTCAGCTCTGCCACCAGGGACCCAGCCTGCCCCCTGATCACCGCCTGCTTTATGCCCAGGTGAGTGTGACACTGGCCAGGAGGGCAGTTGGGGTGGCATAGCATATCTACTCTGTGCCAAGCAAGCAGCCAGCCTGGGCCTAGGAAGGGCATCCTCAGTGGGAAGAGCCCAGGAATGTGACTGTAAACACCTTGTCCTCTCTTTTTCTCCTAGATGGACTGGGCTGTGTTCCAAGCAGTGAAGGTGGCTGTGGGAACATTACAGGAGGCTAAATAGGGGTATCCCCAGTGTCTGGGGTAGGTTGGGGGGCAAATACTCAGTCCAGGCACAGCTTCAGCAGATAATGATGCTGGGAGACTTGGGGACTTTTGGTCAATCCCTCAAGCACCACTCTGGGCACAGACAGGGCACCCTGTTCCCCGCTCCAACCTAGGCCCTACAGCCAGCAACCACAGTGCCGTCGAAGCTCACACCTGCCCTTCGCAGGCTGGCACCTGCTGTCCCTGCATCCCTTGCCATGGTACCAGGCCCACACTGGGGGTGAATGACTCCCTTCAACCCTTGCCCCCTGAACCCAGGAGGCAAACAGCCCTTCCCTGGGACACCTCGGGAATCATTCTGGCTTAAGCAACACCTTCTTCTGCTGCCTCATCCCCTGCTGTCCCACCCGTGCCCGTGCTCTGCTTACACCACCTGCATCTTCACTGGGCTCCCGGGTGGCCCTTCACACTGCAGGCATGCTGGACAAGGGGCCACTGAAATCCTGCCCTCTCGCCAGAGAACAGTGAGGTGTGGGGAGAGGGTGGCATCAGGACATTGCCCAGGCTTGGCTGGAGGGAATGATATGGGTGATGCCCTGTTCCTGCTCCCTCTTCTCACCTCCCTCCTTCATGATTTCCATTAAAGTCTGTTGTTCTGTGAATGCTGCTGGAGTGGTTGGCCCTGCTCCTGCAGGCCACATGGACTGGGGAGGGGTGGGGAGATAAGGAAGTGGAGTGGGGCAGGGGTGGGGGTGATGACAGGGACCTCAAACACCCCTGCCTACTCTTCTTCCTGGGGCCTGGATCCTTTTCCCACTGAGGAGCAGATGGAACGTTCCAGGGGTCTGCTCCTGAGGATGCTCCTGACAGCAGACGGTGGGCAAGGCACCCTGGGGTGCAGCAGCATGGCAGCTTTCCTGTGCGCACTGGCTGCAGAGATCTAGAGCCCCAACCCGCGGGCAAACTTCAGGCTACCCCAGCTCTCCTGTCTGCCCTGACCTGGAGCACTGGGAGTGCGGCCCAGGAGAGCCCTTGCCTAGCCGTCTGCCCTCGGTGCCCGCGGCTGGCCCCAGGCCCGCTACCCGGGGACTGGCTTGCTGCCTGAGAGACAGTTGACAGGCCCCTCCCCGCCCCCAGGGCCCTCCGGGGTGGCTCGGCCCGCTCCGCTGCCCTTGTACATCTTAGCGCCAGCATACTCCAGCTCTTGTTATACCTAATTGTTCCTGCGGTGGTTCGGGGAGTGGGTTTTTTTGTTTTTTATGAAATAAAATTTTTTATTATAAATTTAATATACTTTCAGAACATTTAGAAAATAGGAAAAAGTCACTTGTAAGCTCATCTCCACTCACCCCGACCCAACCACTGTTAGCATTATTGGTGTATTTCCTTGTATTTTCTCTAAGGGTTTCATACATGATTGAATTGATGCGTTTTGTACTTGATTTTTCCTTTTAACACTGTGTTGTGGTCACTTTCTGTGTTGCTATGCAACCTTCATTTTAAATAGCTGCTTATATTCCCTTATGTGGCTTTGCTGTGGTTTACATAACCATCCTGCACCTAAAAAATTAGGTTTCTTCATTGTTTGCAAAGCAAGGTTATTTTCATTTTATCATGGGATAGAGAGAAAAGAAAAAATGGAAGCAATCCTACACTTTACTCTGCCACTGTTTTCATTTAATTGATCTCATTTAATCCCTTATCATGGTTTTGAGGTAGATATTATTTATTTATATTTTACAGAAGAGGAAAGAGGCAGGCTGGGGTTGAGTCACCCAAGGTCACGCAGCAATTTTAGTGGCAGGATTGGGATTTGAACCAAGCTTCCGGACTTGAGCCTCGTTTACATTAGTCTCGGCCCTTAATGGACTTTGCAGATGAGCTTGCTGTTCTGTCCTCCTTCCAACACACACACTTTACAGTTGATCATGTTCCAAGTGGCACTGCACGACCATCCTTACTTACACTTCACCTTATATAGCTGTGTCCTAATGTCACCCTAGAACCCCAAACATGGGGTCCTTCCTGCGGGAAGACAGAGATAGCCTAGTCACCAGGCCTCTCTTTTCTGCACACCTCTCTGCTGCCTCCATCTCATGGCAGGTCACAGCACCCTCGAGGGCATATTGGATCTGACTCTTGCAAACAGCAGGTGGACCAAATGTTCTAGGACTGGCCCTGGGCATGAAGCCAGTCCAGGTGGGTACTGACCCTGAGACGTCTGGGGACACTTGGTGGCACTGTTCCTCATGGAGGCTCAGCTGGCTCACCCCAGTCCAGCACTGCCCTTGGGGTCTCTGCTTCTCCCAGCATCCCCACTGTCCACTGTCTACTCCAGCCCCTCTCACTCGCCCAGATAACACAGAAGCACAACCCTCAGTGCCGGAAGTGACGTCAGCATGTAGATAAGCAGTGCCGCCTTTTTTTTCTTATAAAGTACCTTTTCAGAGTTTTTATTTTGAAATGATTTTAGATTTACACTCAAGTCACAAAGATAGTACAGGAAGTTCCTGATTACCCTGCATCCAGCTTTGTTCCATGTTAACATCTTACACAAACATGGCACAGTGATCAAAACCAAGAAATCATTACTGACACACTAAACATTTTTAAAAATATTTATTTATTTTTGAGAGACAGAGGGAGACAGAGTGTGAGTAGGGATGGGGCAGAGAAGATACAGAGTCCAAAGCAGGCTCCAGGCTCTGAGCTGTCAGCACAGAGCCCAACACGGGGTTTGAACCCACAAACCCTGAGATCATGACCTGAGCTGAAAAATGCTCAACCGACTGAGCCACCCAGGCGCCCCTATTGATACAACACTATTAACTAAGCAACAGACTTTTGGGATTTCACCAGTTTTCCACTAATGTCCTTTTTCTGTTTCAGGATCCACCTATGCCTGCATGATACAGATGGCCTAGAGGGGAGATGTGGCTCTCCCAAGGTCATTCAGCCAGCTAGTGGCAGAGCACAGGCTGAGCCAAACCTCCCCCTCCCTGTATACCTTGGGCTGCTGCCCTCCTCACACTCCTACTTTGCAGAGGGACAGCATTTGTTGCTCTGTAAAGGCCTCCAGAATCACAGACACCCTTGCCCCACCCTGCCTGCCCATCCCTGGCCCTGTTTCCAAGATTGCCTACACTACCTTCCTGTACATGTGCTCACACGCGCATGTGTGTCCACGTGCTCTGAAATGACTGCCTCAGGCTTTGCTCCCATGGATGCTGGGAGTCCTGTACTCTGTGATCTACCAGTTTGGCCACACTTGTCCATCATGCTGGGCAGCCCCCCCCCCCGTTCCCCCCACCCCACCCCCCACCAGTGCTCTGCTCTCTCTGGGAATGGAGGATACAGAGCAAACTTTAACAAAGAACTTTATTTCTGGTTCTGGAGGCTTCTCCCTCAGCCCCCCTTCCTCCCTCAGCTTTTCTTGTCAGTCTTAGGGCCTCTGCTTAGTCTGGTGTGTTCTGTCTTCCACCCAATGCCTTGAGAAAGTCTACTTTCTGTTGTCCCCCTCTGCACTCCCAGAAGGGCTGGGTACAGTGCCTGGAGAGCCCTCTGCCTGTGCAGCCCTTCTCAGTTTACAAGGGGCTTTCCTGTTGCCTCGTGTGTTCCTCACCACAGGGGTGATTAGGTCCACTTAACAGGGGAGGAGTGTTTTTCCCAGTGATAATGGGGGAGTGGAGCCGTGGTTTCTTGCAGTCTGCTCTTCCAGGCGGCCTGGTGTTTATCTTAGGCTGCCTCTGAGGCTCTCATAGCCCTGCCAGACATGACCTCATTCTCTCTCAAATCATCCCTGGGAGGCAGAAAGGAGTCTGGGACCAATGCAGTCCCCACTTCACAGATGTGAAAACTGACCTGCAGACACACACACACACACAGCAAATACGTTGACAAGTTGCTTTTCAGTCCTAGGGGCCTGACTCAGTCCCGTGAGTTCCGTTGTTTGGGAATGGAGAGATCTTGGATAGGGCTGGGGGCAGCAGTGTTTGCCAAGTACTTCAAAAGACTGTGGGCCTGGCAGGGACATCCCACCTTCAAATGCAGGGCCCTGTCTCCAGGGAACCTGCAGTCAGTTCCCTGGGAGAGAAAGGCCTAACGAGGCCAATCTGGTGTGACTGGAATTCCTGAGGGTATAGTTCTGTGGCGGTCCTGTAGGCATATTTCATGACAGTGGGCCTTTGTGTGGCAGCAACAAGAGCTGTGGCCAGGAGGACCCACCCTGAGGCTGCCTGGTCATGGTGACCCACACTGGACAGTCTATAGAGCTCCTCCCATGACATCTCACCTTCCCAACAACCCTGTGAAAGAAGAGCTACTATGAATCTACTGTTCAGATGAGGAAACTGAGGCCCACAATTTATCCAGGGGCACATAGCCAGCCAGTGAGCATCTGCTTCCAAGTCCAATGCTTTGCTCCACCAAGCTCCCAAAAGGAAAGTGTGCAAAGCCAGCAGGCAGGGAAAGGGGAGACCCAACTGAGGACAAGAAGCCCAAAGTTGGCTGGCTTCACAGTTTCACTCCAGTTGGCCCTGTCCTCCTGTCCTGAGAGTAGGTTAAGGGAAGCTCTGAGGAGGAAAGGTCAGTCTGGGAGAGAAGTAAGAACTCGCCAAAACAACCCACACCCTGCTCTCATTGCGCCAGGCCCCCCGGGGGCGGGGGCGGGGGGGGGGGGGGGGGGGCGACAAAGATGAAGGAGCAGGACCTGGTCCCCACCCTCCACAGGGCTTTCAGTCTGCAGTGGAGAGGGCCCTAAAACTGTGTGGGAAATGCAGTGGGCAGGCCGCCAGGACATCGATGAAGGCTGGACTGGCTGATTCCAGACCTTCTTTCTATCCCGTCCCCTCCTCCCATCTCCAGCCACACCTTGACCATCTCAGCCCTGCTCCCTCCTTCCTCTGAGCACCTGTCACACCTCTTGACCAAGCCAATCATTTGGCACTTGGCTTATAACCCTCAGATGACTTTTTATTATATGTTTATGTCCACCTTCCCAAGGTCAGAATCTCCTCCAAGGCAGGAGCTACTCTTCCTCCTGCGACAGTGACATGAGGTACATATTTAGTGAAGAAAGAAGGTTATTTGGGAAGTGATCAATTTGGGCAATACCATGGTATGTGTATAACCACAGCTGCACAGTATAGGTCCAAGCCACAGCCCCGGGCCTCAGTGATGTCATCGGCTTGCTGTGACGTCATCGTCGCTGGCCACTGTGGCGCTCCTCTGCAGCCTGCAGGCACGATGACGTCACCGTCCGAACTCGCCCAGACAAGTGCTTGCTGGAGGAATTAGCGAAGCTGGCAGCTAGAAATGCCGGAGAGAGGCCGGGGCGGGGCGGGGGGCGGGGGGGGGGGCGGTGGGAGGTAACTGAGAGGCAGAGGTCAGTGCGCTGCGCACACCACTCAGACCTGGCTCCTAGACCCCTTACGGACTGGCCCCGCCCCCTCAGTCACTGACGCGAGCCAGCCAATCCGGGCAGCCCGCGGTGACGCGTAGCCTATCAGCGGACAGGGCTCGCCGGGCGCTTCCGCGTTCGCGAGCGCGCCTGGTCCGAGTCGGCAGGGGGAGGGGGCGAGGGCGACTGACTGGGATCTCACCCGCGTCCCACCTCACCCGGCGCGACCCACCTGCGGGGGCCCGTCCGCTGCCTCCCAGGGGACCCGATGGCCTCGGAGGGTCTGGCCGGGGTGCTGGCGGCGGTGTTGGGGGGCCAGGGGCTGAGTGTGCACAGCTGTGACTCGGCACCGGCCGAGGAGCCGCCGGCGCCGGTGCGGCTGCGGAAGAACGTCTGCTACGTGGTGCTGGCCGTGTTCCTCAACGAGCAGGTGAGCGTCCGCCGGGCCCAGCGCCCGGCCCTCTGGAGCACGCAGCCAGCCCCGGTGGGGACAGAGGACCTACCGACAAGAGCCACCGCTTCTTAGTGCGTGGTGCTTCCCAGTTTTGCAAAGCACTGACACTCACACTTACATCTGAGTTTTATACGGCCCAGCCCCGAGACTGTACCTATATACAGAAGAGGGATCTGAGGCCCAGGAACCTGTTTATTTCCTCCCGCTAGGCCTCATTGTCTTGAGAGGAGGGCTGCCTTCTTTCCCCAGAATCTAGCATAGTGCCCGCTTCGGAGTGGGCTCAGATCTGTCCAGTGCTTCAGAGACCTCTGGGTCCCATGGACAGTAATGGCACAACCTGCACTTATACTCAGACTTTCTGCCCCACCGTGTGATGTTCTTTTGTGCTGATCCCTGTACAAGTTGCTGCAACAACAGCTAGAAGGGGCCAGGGCTGTAGGTAGGAGTTGATGGGGTGGGGCCTGGGAGTGTGTTTCAAAGCCTAGGCCCCAGTGTGAGGCCCCTCCATGAGGGGAGGGGGGATGTCTACAATGCATCTACAGACAGGAGTCAGTGCAGGATACATGGCAAGCCTCACTGTGGGGCCTAATCCCCAGCTCCTGAAACAGCTCCCAGGAATCTTAGCCCCTTTCTGAAATGGAAGTCTGAAAGCAAAGAGGGATACATTGCACAGCGAGACAGCTGCAGCCCCCAAGCACACAAGGACCAGTCAACAATTTGAGGTATCCACCAGTAAGGGAGTGTTGGGTGACTCTGTTTGAGCTAGGATCTAACCCCAGGGCAAGGGAAGGTTCCCAGCCCAGCTGTGGTGGGGGTGAGGATCCTCTCTCTCCCCTCAGGATGAGGTGCTACTGATCCAGGAGGCCAAGAAAGAGTGCCGTGGGTCCTGGTACCTACCCGCGGGGAGAATGGAGCCTGGGGAGACCATCGTTGAGGCACTGCAGCGGGAGGTGAAGGAGGAGGCTGGGCTGCACTGTGAGCCTCTGACGTTGCTGTCTGTGGAGGAGCGGGGCCCCTCCTGGATCCGCTTTGTGTTCCTCGCTCAAGCCACAGGTATGGCCCACCTGGTGGCAGTGTTTGGCAGGGGGCAGTTGACACCTTTCCCCCAACTTGTCCTCTGGTGAGATGAGCCCCTTATTCTGACTGGTACAAGCCTGGCATGTCCAGATTCCAGCCTGAAGATTTGACCCCCAGCCCCCACAGTCCCATGACCCTGGGTCAGGGCTAGAATGCCTGGGTGGCCATTTACTCCGCCAGGCCCAGCATTTCTCTCAACAGAGACCCTTTCCTCCACCCCATCCTCGACATCCCTGCAGGTGGAATTCTCAAGACTCCCAAGGAGGCAGATGCAGAGTCCCTGCAGGCTGGCTGGTACCCTCGGACCTCCCTGCCCACTCCGCTGCGAGCCCAGGACATTCTGCACCTGGTGGAGTTAGCTGCCCAGTACCGCCAGCAAGCCAGGCACCCTCTTATTCTGCCCCAGGAGCTTCCCTGCAGTCTGGTCTGCCAGCGGCTTGTGGCCACCTTTACCAGCGTCCAGACAGTGTGGGTGCTGGTGGGCACAGTGGGGATGCCTCACTTGCCCATCACTGCCTGTGGCTTCACTCCCATGGAGCAGAGGGGTGGCATCAAGATGGCCATCCTGCGGCTGCTACAGGAGTGTCTGACCCTTCACCACTTGGCAGTAGAGACCAAGGGGTTGCTTGGACTGCAGCACCTGGGCAAAGACCATGCAGATGGCATCTGCTTGAACGTGCTGGTGACTGTGGCTTTTCGGAACCCAGGTATGCAGAGGGAGCCCCCAAAGGTTCGGGGTGAGAACTTTTTTTGGTGGAAGGTGATGGAGGAAGACCTACAAAGCCAACTCTTACAGAGGCTTCGGGAATCCTCTGTCATCCCAGTCAACAGATAGGAAGGTGCCATCTCTGTGCAAGGAGCTGGGTGACGGTGCTCCCCCCACCATGGCTTTGCTTTCCTCTGGGGGAAGCAGGAGGTTGGCAGTCAGGGATCTGGTGGTGTTGGGAGCAGGCAGTTCTCCTGGTTGTCAGGGGAATTTCCTTCTCCATGGAGCTGGTCCCTACATCGCACCGAAAGGACAGTGCCTTTAACCCAACAAGGATTCCAGAGCTCAAGGACCTAATTGCCCCATGGGTACGATGAGGGCCCTCCTCCCTAGGGATGGATGTGAGAACCTTCTGAACCTGAGATGGCTACTCGTCATCATGAACCTACTTGTCATTTTCCATGCTTGCCTCAGGAAAGGCCTACATCTCATTCTCAGGCACTGAGAACATGGACTGGGTGCTGAGGGAGGTCATTCCAAGGGAGTGGGACCCTTGCTGAGTAAATACATGGTACTTACTTCGCTTTCCTGCCTAAATGTCTCTGTGGAGAGGGAGTGAACAGGAAGAGGGGAGCACATCAAAAAAGAAGCTCCTCCCCTTGTCCCACCACCGCCCCCCACGTCTTCCCAGACAGCAGGCCTGTGTCCCCCACTTGCAGGACTGGGGCAGGCCGACTTCCTGCCACCCACTCTAGCGTCTGTGGCCCAGTGGGGTTCTCTTTCTCTTGTCTGCCATGGTGCGAGGTGTCCACATCCCCTCCAAGGTTTAAGCTGTGAGAACACCAGAAACTCCAGGGGGACAAGGAGTTGTGAAAGCTGGCCCTGCCTCTCAGCAGAGTTTCATCTCTTTGGGCTTCCCTGTTCCCTCCCTGCATCACTCTGCCTACCTCTAGGCTCCTGCCTCTGCCATTCTACAACTCTGGACCAAGCCAGACCAAAACCTTTTATTCATTTCCCTTCAGTTCAGAAGAATCTTGATTTAAAAAAAAAAAAAAAAAAATTTTTTTTTTTTTTTTTTAAAGAACTTTACTAAAATTTAAGGAAAAAAACCACAGGAAGTGAACAAAGAAAATATATCGTGCTACTCAATGGACGTAATACAGATTTCTGGTTCTGAGCAAGGACACACTTGATGAGGCTTCCCTTCTGAGGTAACTCCATTCTGACACTGAAGACCCAGGATAACCTCCAAGGCCCCCTTCCCATCCCCTCCCCCTGCCATCTTATCTTTCTAGCGTTAGGCTGTGGTAGGAATCCTTTTGTCCCCTCTGAGGACAAACATCTCCCACATGATGGAACCAAACCCTTTCACTCTGGTTCACTTCTCTCAGGGTCTGAGAGACCCACCAGTCTATATCCATGTCGAAGGGCAAACTTTGCTCCCACTTTAGCCTATAGTAGTTTTCAACCCTGGGTGCCCATTAGAATCACCTGGAGAGCTTTAGTAACAATGCTGGGCCGCCCCCCAGAGACACGGCTTTCACTGGTATTGTAAAAAGCAAACCAAGTGATTCTGACATGCACTGAGGTGAGAGCCACTCAGCAGCCCTCTCCAAGTTTCCAACTTGCTCTCTCCCGGAGTTCTCTCAGCTACCCCTCCTGAGTGCACCCCCACACGCATACATTTAGGGACCAGGTTTTTAAAATATGAAGTCCACTAAAGCATTCATACAACTCCCAACATACAAACCTCAAAATGAGACTTGCATACAGATGCTTCAGACGGCCCATTCTTTCCCGGAGTCTCCGAGGCTAGCTGGCTCTCGGCTGTAGGTAAGCTGGGCAGAAATAGTGTGGCTTGGCCAAGAGAGAGCCTGGTTCCTGGCAGGCGCAGAGGAACATCAGATTTGCGCTGCCAGAGCCTGTCTCTATTTACCACCCGCCCCCCAGCACACTGCCCCCCTCCGCTCTAGTGCTGGAAAAGGAATTTGTCATTCTCAGGGAGGAAGATGGGCCTGAATGAGCAGCGGAGGCCTGCGCAGGAGGACACGAACGGTGGAGATCGGGGCAGCTGTGCCCACGCAACCAAACCATTGATTGCTGTGTTGTCTGGGGGGACGCAGTGCGAATGCTGAGGGGGATGGAGGAGGGGAGGATCTGTGACTCCCGGATGCTCAAATGTTTTCTGACTTGAAGAGGTCAGACCCAACTTGCCCCATGAGCTCTGCTCCCCTGTCCCACGCCAACACCCACGTGCGCACACACGCATGCACGCACATGCACGGTGTCCTTCAGAGCGGCAGTTAAGTCCTCCCCAGCTTGGAGGAATGCAGGAGAGGGAGAGGTCACTGAGTTCCTCCTCTTTCATGCCACCTCCTGGCAACCTGCGGCCGGCTTCTAGAAGCGGCATAGGCAGGAAAAGGAAGCGAAAGGGGCTCTGGCCTGCTCCTCCTTGCCCAGGAGCGAAGCCAGCAACTGCAGTCCTGCTGTGAGGTAATGCCTGGCGCCGCCTGTGTGTTCCTGCAGGTTGAGACAGATTCGGGCCGGGTGGGGTGGCAGCCCCAGCTGTGAAGGGCATGCAGGGAGAACAACACTACAACTGGCTGCCTGTGCCCCAGCACCTCCCCGCTAGGCCTTGGGGGCTTGGGGTCAGGTGGGCATCCTGGCCTCATCTCTCCCCTTGGCTCTCTTGCTCCCCTGGAAGAGTATTCCGTCAAGAACTCTGTGGGCTGGGTGAGATGTGGAGGGCCAGGCCTGGCCTCCCCGGGTCTCTGATCCCCTCTGCCCAGGTGTTGAGGACCTGCCGAGACGGGTTCAGAGGCGCCAGAGAGAAACCAGCTGGAGCCAGAGCCTGGCACCCAGCCCCCCACTTCCCAAGCCCTCTCCTGCCCTGGCTGCAGTTGCACCAAGTCTCTCATTAGCAGCTGCCCCCGCCTGGGCGCGGAGCATGCTTTGGGCGTTTGCCATGAGGTGGTTGGGAATTTTGCAACAGCCTCCAAAAGGGCCGGGAAGGGAGAATGGGCTTCTCTGCCATCCACTGCCCCTTCACCACAGGTTAAGTCAAGAAGGCAGGAGAAAAAATGTCAAGTCTCAGCAGCATCTGTTGTACCTAGCAAGACAGAGACAGGGCTCCCACACCCCCATCTCTCTGGCCTACAGTTCTGACCAGCCTGAGAGCCATCACTCACTCCCTCTGTGCCCCTGGAATTGAGCCACAGGTTTTGGCCCTGGCCACAAATCGTCCGTAGAGACAGGTGATAGGTACGGAACACATGAGGGTTTGGGTCTGGGTGCTCAGCTGGCAATTACCCAGCTCTCCTGAGAAAGCCCCGAGGACACCATGCTGTCTGGGAGGCCATCTCTTTTGCTCCTTGGCTTCTGGTACCTTGGAGACCCACTCCCTGAACCCAGTCTGGTGTGACCGACAGGCCACGGTCTTCTTGAGTTAACCTGGGAGTGGAAGCCCAGGCCTCCTCAGAGGCAGAGGCACCTGGGATGTAGAGGTGGAACCAAGCTCCCACCCTGGGAGGCAGGAGGTGGCAGCCATGCCAGGTGCGAGGCAGCTCTTGGGCAGAGGTGAGGACAGGAGTCCCCCATCTGGTCCTGCTCTTGGCTCAGACGTGCCCTTCCTGGGGTGGGGACAGGTGCAGGTGAGGACTGTGCGGGGGGAACTTGACAAAAGCGATGGCAGCCAGCTCCTTGCAGAATTCCTCAAGAACCACCACGCCCTGGAGGAGAGTCTGGTGGTCCAGCCTGAGGGAGACAGCATGGGAGTCATAGCTGGGAGGCAGCAGGAGTGTACCCAGGATGACAACCCAGTGTCCATGAGGTACATCCCAACGGCGGACACCTCTGAGGGAAGATGGAGTTCGGCAACGGGCCCTCTTTGCCCCCTGGCCTGTGCTCCTCCCACTTCCCTTGAGCACTCTGCCCTCCCACCCCAGGGTCCATCCTTGGGCACCACTTCCCTCGGTTACTTACTGCTCCCCGGGGACCTGACCCATCAGCTGCTTGCGTACCAGGAGCAGTTTGCCTGGGAACTGAGGTACTCTCTGAATTCTCTGCATCAAGTCCCCGATCACCTACAGCAGGAATGAGACAGGACTGAGGGGGGCAGTGGTGACACTCATGCAGGGTCCCCTGGCTCTGCACTACCGTGGCGGGGGAGGGGCTGTGTGCCTGTGCCTTCCCCTGGCGCTGGCCAGGGTTCCCACTCCTGTAGCCCCCCACCCCCTGTCCCATTGCCCTCCCTTCCTGCACCACCAGCGACACACGCCCTTCGGCTCCGGCATCCTTACCCTGACAAGCACAGAGAACAGACTCCTGCACCCAGGGGCCAGGTTGATGTAGGGATCCAGGAGATACTCATGGATAAGGGGGTGGGGGAAGAGGGCAAGCCGGGACAGGACTGAGGTCACTTGCAGGTTCAGGCTGTATGGCTGTAGGGAACACAGTGGACAAGCTGAGGGTTGGCAGGGGGCGGTGAGCATTTTTGCACTCCCCCAGCCAGGCGCCTGGCCAGTGTGAACGTGTGCGGGGGTGGGAGTCTCACGTGATGTGTGTGTGTCATGGATTCCCTGGGGCTGAGGGCCAGAACATGTTAGGGCGTGTGGAGCAGAGGCAAGATGGGGCTTCCCGCCTGGAGAACGGAGAGGGGTGGGGTTGGGGGAAGGAGAGTATGGAGCTGAAGAACCAAAGAGGGCTCGACCCCCAGGGTCAGGCCACTCTCCTGAAGGACTCCAGAGGCAAACTGCCTCAAGTTTTCCTGTGGGCCCTCACCTTGTAACCTTGTAGCCAGGGCCCAGTCCTGTTGACTACCTGTTCCAAAATCCGGGACATGCGGTCAAACAGCATTTGGAGGAAGTGACCCTCAAAGAAAGGCCGTTCAGGCTCATGGGGGTCCAGGGGTATGGGACCGAGGGGCCAGCCCCAAGGGGCGACTCGGGAGCTGCACTCCTGGAACTGAAACAGAAGTGAGAGTTGAGGAGGTGAGCCCAGTGGTCAGGAGGCACCCACAGGCAGAGGAAGACATGTGGGAAGGATACACTCGAGGTTCTTGGCCGGAGCAGGGAAGAGAGAGAGATCACAGAGGGAGAAGGTGGAATTGATCAATACCATGGCTTTGAGGGATGAGAAGTGGATGTTGGCAGAAGCTTCAACACTTACCAGTCCATAAGCATCGTGAACGTATGTGTCATATCCAGTCTCCTCTAGAAAAGCTGAGGTCTTGGCTTCCTCGGGAACCAGGCAGAGGAAACTGAGAGACAGGACCCTAGGTGTGGAGGAGCTCCGGCTGGGCTGCTCTGTCTTTCCCTTCCCCCTCTCCAGCCCTGAGGGAACACTCCCTCCTGGGCTGCCCCTCATCGGGGCTATGGCCAAAGATAGAACAAACAAACCTCAAGTGACTTGGATTTCCTGACCAGCTCCCTACCTGTTGACGATCTCGGTCACTGCTGTTTTGCCATCTGAGTTGGTGGCAGGAGCTGGGGGAGGCTTTGCAGAGGGCTGAAAGCTGGAGTTGAGGAAGCCGTCCGTGAAGTAGGGGTCTTCCTCCAGATCTCTGTGGCCAGGGCAGATGAGTGGTACCAAGGAATAAATGAGTAAGTGTGGGGGTACTGAGGGCCGTAGTGGGTCCTGGGCAGCCTGAGGCTTCCCAGAGGAACAAGGTTTCACTTACAGGGTGTCCTCGTAGCTCTCGGGCTCAGGTGAGCCTCGGGCCACATAATGGCGGCCCTCGAGGTTGCAGAGGACCAGGCTGCGGAGGACCTGCTCGTGTGGCTTCTGGAGCAGCTCCTCAAACAGCCGCAGCGTGGTGATGCTGATCTGGGTAAGAAAGGGTCAGCAGGCGTACCTAGGAATTGCTCACTTGGATAAGAAAGATCAGACAGCAGGGTTTGGGGGGAGTGGGTGGCTGCTGGTCTAGGAGCCAGAAGTCTGCCGTCCTGGTTCTGTTACTAATTTGATGTGTGCTATCGGGTAAGCCAACTGGCTTTTCTGTGTCTCAGTTTCCATGTTTGCAAAACGGAATATCGGCCTCACCTAGCTCAGAGTAGATGTAAGCCTCAAACAAGCCAAATGAATATGAAATAGGTCTGGAAAATATAAAGTCAATTGGCAAGTATGCGATCACAGAAAACTATGTGACAAAAGCAGTCTGGCCGCCATGACCATGTCACTGTTGGGGGCACAGGTAGGAGTTTCAATGCCTCAAGGTAAGCTAACGACAGTGGGAAGAAGCATGCAGGAAATCCCTTGGGCAGGGGTTGATGGGAGGCAGTAGGATACGCCCCCTCCTGCCCCACCTCACCTCATCAGAGAGGTGATCGCAGTGCCCGATGAGGTGAGCGCACAGAGAGCGGGGGCCATCTTCGGGGGCTGCAGGCTGCGGGTCTGCACCCAGGAGGAAAGCCACAGCCTCTCGCAGCAGCGCAGGGGAGCGGAGCTGGCGCAGCATGGCCGTGAGCAAGGCGGTGGAGGTCAGCACACTCTGCTCAGAACTACAGGGAGACAGGGGCACCTGGTGGCTTAGTCAGTTAGCGTCTGGACAACTGGAGAACTGTCAGTGCAGAGCCTGCTTGGGATTCTCTCTCCCTCTCTCTCTCTGTCCCTCTCCTGCTCGCTCGTACTCCCTCTCTTTCAAAAGAAATAAATAAATAAACTTGAAAAAAAAAAAAAAAACTACAGGGAAAGAGCACTGAGCCAGGCCTGGGGGCTGAAAGCCAGGCAGGGGACGTAAGACCAAAGAGGCAGCTAGGAGTGAATGAATGTGGTGCTGACAGAACCCCTTCCTGGTTTCCTTACATCTTGGCTTATATTTCTCGCTCCCTAGCCCTCCTGAGGTCCTAGAGTCCAGGAGCGGGAGGACTTTGTCAGCCCATGTGTGTCAGGGGGCCAAACCTGGCAAACATTAACCATGGAGCCCACAGACCCATGTGACTCTGGCCAAGGAGGTCCCTGGCCTTAGGGACAGGAAAAGGTTTGGTGGGGAGGGGCAGCTGGATCCAGACCATGGCCATGCCCAAGCGACTGGACATAAACTTACACATGCAGGAGGTGGGGCTGCAGAATCTCCATGAATAATTTCTCAGCTACAGCCTTTGCTAAGGCGTCTGCAACCACCTAGGTGCCAAAGAGCATGTATTAAACACATTTTACCCCATGAGTGCTTTCCACTGAGAAACAACTGTGTCCTTGCAGTGTCTAACATAACAGGCAGACCTAGGGCCCTAGTTCCTGAGAGACCTACTTGTTCCTCAAGGTGGATGCAGTGAAGAGAGTGGGGTGAACCGCGGGGCACCCCCACAGAGAGCCCTGTTGATGTCCACCCCTGCTCACCACGTGTGCCTCTGTGATGAGGTGGTCGCAGTAATCAAACCAGCCCAAAAAGGCAGCCAAGGCCTCCTTGCCAGGGAAAGAAGCCTCATCAGACGGGGCACTGGGCAACCTGAAGGGGG